>NC_000067.6:97077103-97142103 GCF_000001635.26 Mus musculus
ATATTAAAAGTACCAAAAAATGATTTTGATGATTTAATGAAATGTTCTCCAGAGTCTTTTTTACAAATAAAATCTTAACCACTTAAAATTCAAAGATTAACTTTATTACCTTAATACTTATTAACTTATTTATTACTTATTTCCTACATATTATTACTTATTAGTACTCTCTTCCTGTTCATGTGTTGGGATTTTATAAAAAGTAATCACATGACACAAATTTTCCTTGTTTCTTTTGAACTAATGATCTTTGTTTGCTCTTATGTAAAATTTGTTTTCATGGTTTTTGTATAAGTAGAATACTTAAATTGTATAAAAGGTTTTAATGTAACTACTTTAGAATTAGTGGGTGTGTGTGTGTGTGTGTACTTTACTCAAATGTATGTATGTGTACTGTGTGAGTGCAGTACCTATGGAAGCTAAAGAAAGTCACTGGATCTGTTTGGACTAGAGATTATACAGTTATGATCCTTCATGTGGGTACTAGGCACCAGACCTGGGCCTCTGGAGGGAGAACAAGTGCTCTTAAACACTGAACCACATCTCTAGCTACCTTTAAAAAATTCTTTTCAAATAACTGTCAGTTTTTCAACGTGGTTTATTGTTAAGCACACAAAACTCTTGTGATCATAGATCACCAGAGAAACCAGAAATGTTAAACACACAGAGTTTTCTCTCGAAGGACTATATGTATATCCATGTCTTCCCATCCAGAAATCTGCAAATTGGATGTATTACTAGCATGGTGATCTGCATTATCTGTTGGGGCAGACCATATTAAGCTCTCTCAGCCAGAACTGAAGGGAACCTAAATGGTTCTTGCATTATCTGTACAGCTATCAGCTTGCCAGAGCTCCCACAACCAGAACGAGAGGTGACTAATTGCCTATAAAATCTCTACACTATAGGTATGGCTGTGACCACACTAGATCCTTCCTTATGTCATTAAACTAGTACTGAAGCCTATCTCTATAATCCATTTTCTTGGAAGAAATGACAGGGAACTTCAGTTGAGTTTCAGTATAATTATGCTTCTTTGTGCACTGGGGATTTTATTATACCAAGAAACTTTTCCCTAAATAAATCTGTGTTTGAATAAAACTGCCCAGCATCAGATTCCATGAAATTTGATCCAAATGACAAAGTCAATCAGAACCAAGTATTTATTCTCATGTCTTATCAGTTTATTTTTCTCCCTGTTGAGGTAACTACAGGAGTTCCCCTCCATTTGTCCAAAACATAGAGCACGGTGCCCTATGATAATATAAGATTTTTTTCCTTTAAATGGATATTAGAGTTTCAGGATACTTGAGCCTCTTACAGAAAAGGTTTCTCAACTCTTAGAAGAGTAGTACTAACTTCTCAGTCTTTGTGACAAATCATTTTGTACAATCAATAAGATGTATGGTAACATCAAAAAAATAAAATATTCATAGCTATAGCAAATATGAAGATAGCCTATGAGAAGAGAGATAAAAATTTCTGTCAATTGTTCTTGAAAAACACAGTTAGTTAGATAGATAGATAGATAGATAGATAGATAGATAGATAGATAGATAGAGGCATATAAAGATTGGAAGACCAAGGGACCTCTCTTCCCAATGATGGCCGACTAGGGCCATCTTCTGCTATATATGCAGCTAGAGACACAAGCTCCGGGGGTACTGGTTAGTTCATATTGTTGTTCCACTTATAGGGTTGCAGACCCCTTTAGCTCTTTGGGTACTTTCTCTAGCTCCTCCAATAGCTGACTGTGAGCATCCACTTCTGTGTTTGCCAGGCACCAGCATAGCCTCACAAGAGACAGCTTTATCAGGGTCCTTTCAGCAAAATCTTGCTGGAGTATGCAATGGTGTCAGCGTTTGGAGGCTTATTATAGAATGGATCTCCAGGTGTGGCAGTCTCTAAATGGTCCATCCTTTGTCTCAGCTCCAAACTTTTGTCTTTGTAACTCATTCCATGGGTGTTTTTTGTTCCCAATTCTAAGAAGGGGCAAAGTGTCCACACTTTGGTCTTCATTCTTCTTGAGTTTCATGTGTTTGGCAAATTGTAACTTGTATCTTGGGTATTCTAAGTTTCTGGGCTAATATCCACTTATCAGTGAGAACATATCATGTGAGTTCTTTTGTGATTGGGTTACCTCACTCAGGATGATGGTCTCCAGGTCCATCCATTTGCCTAGGAATTTCATAAATTCATTCTTTTTAATAACTGAGTAGTACTCCATTGTGATAGACAGACAGACAGACAGTCAGATAGATAGATAGATAGATAGATAGATAGATAGATAGATAGATAGATAGATAGATAGAATTTTCTGCCAGTCACATCTACGCAAGGTAGGCAGAATGGACTCCACACCTCCTAAGGTTCCAGGCCAGCTACACAGGTTCAGGACTCACTCTCTTCATGATCTGACCAGAACTCAGAGCTCTCCTGCTCCCTGCCTCTTGTCAGTCCTTCCTGTCAAGAGCCCAGTAGTGCAGAGCAGCAACACCTGAGTTACAAGCAATGGCAGGTAGAGCTCCAGGACCTTCAACAGGAGCTTAGATTCTGTTTTTGTTTTTGTTTTTTCTTTATTTGTTGCTTTTTCCTCAAAGCAGTGGTAATTCAGTATCAAAGGTCCTTTCATGAGAATTATGAGAATTTCCCCCTCATATCAGGAAAAACTCAGTATCAGTTTCTTCATGATGAAAAATATCAGAAAGAGCCCAAGTTATAGTACAGAACAATTGCAGCTAGGACATAAAGTACTTTAGCTTATGCTAATTAAACTTCCTGATATAGTGGGCATTCATTTAGTGTGTGGAAGATAGTCTCCTCTCCTGCCCATCAAATCAATGCTTAAATGAGGACTTTGCCTTTGTGGTAGATGAATAATAGAATAAAATGTAAAAATTTGGGGTTAAATCAATTAGATGCGATCTTATCTGCTTATAGCTACTATTGATTTGAATCTGTTCTCTAAGTTGCTTTCTGGAGACAGTTAAAATTTGAAAGAAATGCAATCCCTAAAACACAGCAGCAAGACTGAGGCTCTACATTAACTGACCTCATCTATAAATTAACAAATGAAGAACAGAGATACACTGAGAACAGAACCTGACCTACCTTGAGAGAAAGAGAATATTGAAGAAGGGTTGTGAGTGTAGAAAGGGTATAGTGAATGGTAACATTTGTCATGATGTACTCAAGGTTGGAATTCAGTAAGGATGAAAGATGAATAGTTTGGATAAAAAATTAAAAACAGACAAAATGGCATCAGACTCCTGAGTTTTATCCAAGATGATAAGATCAAAATGAACTGAGATTTTACTGTAACCTCTTTGTGGGTTCATTTCTCTGATTCCATGAAACCTGCAGGGATGCCTTCAGTTCCTGTTTGAATTTCTGCTAGCAGTGTGTAGGAGATTCAACTGTCATCCACAATTCTTTGTAACAGTATGATGTTACTGATTTAGGCATCCTGATATGGGACACTTTTTTCTAACTAACAACCCAGATGCCCCTCAACTGGGAGTGAATTAATTTCTATGTGCATTTTTCCATGTGTATATCATCATTATTTGTGGAAATTCTGTTTACAATCTGTGACTTATTTTTTAAGAGTCCGCGAAATCCAGACATAGTGGTGCACAACTTAAATCTCAGGATCTGAGAGGCAACAGCAGGTGGATCTCCTTAAGTTTGCAACCAGGCTGTTATAGTGAATTCAAGGACAGCCAGGTATGCTTAGAGAATCCCTGACTGAACCATGCCCCCCAAGAAAACAGAAGAACAAGTTTTTGAAAAGGCAGATTTCAATTATTATTAAGTCCCATTTACAAGCCTGTTCCTAAATTATTAGTATTATGTCTTGTTAAAGAATGTGACCTGATCTCTCTACCTTGTAGATATCAAAGAGTAGACTTAGAGAGATAGGTTCAAGAACACAAAGTTAAATCACATTATACATGTTCTAGTAACATTTTGTACTTTCTACATATCTTAAAACAAAGTTTTGATCACAAATGACTCATGAATGCATAACAAATAAATATAACTCTATGAGATATGAATACTTAATATGAAAAGTAAAGCCATGGTCCATGTTTTATATTTCATTTACAAGATTAATAATTCCAAAAGTTACATAATATATGCAGTTACTGAATTATTGGTCTGGAAAAATATCCTTTCAGTTATGATTAAAATATAGTACACAGATTTATACTTACCCATCATAATCTTCATTGATTCCAGCAAATGTTGTTGTTTGACACTCTACAAAAAAGATTAATAGGAAAAGCCCAACTGATACAACAGTTGTCACTAATGTAAATTTCAGCTTGTTCTTATTAGTCATTTCCAACCTGTCAACAATTAAACCGCCAAGAAAATGGCCAATTATGCCTCCAGGAAGTACAAATGCTCCTGAGAATGGAAAATAAAATACTGTTAAACATAATCTGTTGAAAGCACTGAAAAATTAGTACAGATTTCTAAACAAACCAACAAAAATATCTAGAAAACATAGTATTTCCACAAGGACACATGCTCCACTATGCTCATGGCAGCCTTATTCATAATAGTCAGAAACTGGAAACAACCCAGATGCCCCTCAACTG
Source organism: Mus musculus (assembly GCF_000001635.26). Classification (NCBI taxonomy): domain Eukaryota; kingdom Metazoa; phylum Chordata; class Mammalia; order Rodentia; family Muridae; genus Mus; species Mus musculus. The sequence continues at coordinate 97,081,711 of NC_000067.6, forward strand.
AAGAATGAATACAGAAAATATGGTTCATTTAGAATGGAATATTATGCAGCTATTAAAAATAAAGACAAACCGAATCCAAGAACACATCTAAAGTATCATCCATCACAATCAAGTAGGCTTCATACCAGGGATGCAGGGTTGGTTCAATATACGGAAATCTATCAATGTAATTCACTGTATAAACAAACTCAAAGACAAAAACCACATGATCATCTCATTAGATGCTGAGAAAGCAGTTGACAAAATCCAACACCCCTCATGATAAAGATCTTGGAAAGATCAAGAGTACAACTTCCATATATAAACATAATAAAAGTAATATACAGCAAACCAGTAGCCAACAGAAAATTAAATAGAGAGAAACTCAAAGCAGTCCCACTAAAATCAGGGACTAGACAAGGCTGCCCACTTTCTCCCTACCTATTCAATATAGTACATGAAGTCCTAGCCAGAGCACAGAGACAACAAAAGGAGATCAAAGGGATAAAAATTGGAAAAGAAGAAGTTAAAATATCACTATTTGCAGATGATATGATAGTATACATAAGTGACCCCAAAATCCACAGAGAACTCCTAAACCTGATAAACAACTTCAGTGAAGTAGCTGGATATAAAATCAACTCAAACAAATCAGTGGCCCTTTTTCTACACAAAGGATAAACAGGCTGAGAAAGAAATTAGGGAAATGACACCCTTCACAATACTTACAAATAATATACCTTGGTGTGGCTCTAACTAAGGAAGTGAAAGATCTGTATGATAAGAACTTCATGTCTCTGAAGAAAGAAATCAAAGATCTCAGAAGATGGAAAGATCTCCCATACTCATGGATTGGCAGGATTAATATAGGCAAACTGGCTATCTTGCCAAAAGCAATCTACAGATTCAATGCAATCCCCATCAAAATTCCAACTCAATTCTTCACTGAGTTAGAAAGGGCAATTTGCAAATTCATCTGGAATAACAAAAATCCTAGGATATCGAAAACTATTCTCAACTATAAAAGAACCTCTCATGGAATCACTATCCCTGACCTCAAGATATACTATAGAGCAATTGTGATAAAAAATGCATGGTACTGGTACAACAACAGACAGATAGATCGATGGAATACAATTGAAAGACCAGAAAGGAACCCACATACCTATAGTCACTTCATCTTTGACAAAGGGGCTAAAACCATCCAGTGGGAAAAAACTCAACATTTTAACAAATGTATCAACTGGTGATTAGCATGTAGAAGAATGGGAATTGATCCATTCTTATCTCCCTGTACAAAGTTCAAGTCTAAGTGGATCAAGGAACTCCACATTAAACCAGAAACACTGAAACTTATAGAGAAGAAAGTGGGGAAGAGACTTGAAGATATGGGCACCAGGAAAAAAATTCCTGAACAGAACACCAATTGCTTATGCTTTAAGATCAAGAATCAACAAATGGGACCTCATAAAATTGCAAAGCTTCTGTAAGGCAAAGGACACTGTCAATAAAACAAAAAGGCAACCAACAAATTGGGAAAAGAGCTTTACCTATCCTAAATAAGATAGGGGACTAATATCCAATATATATAAAGAACTCAAGAAGTTAGACTCCAGAGAACCAAATAACCCTATTTTAAAATGGGGTACAGACACAGAATGAGTTACAGAGACAAAGTTTGGAGCTGTGACGAAAGACCATCTAGAGACTGCCATATCCAGGGCTCCATCCCATAATCAGCTTCCAAAGGCTAACACCATTGCACGCACTAGCAAGATTTTGCTGAAAGGACCCAGATAGAGCTGTCTCTTGTGAGACTATGCCAGGGCCTAGCAAACACAGAAGTGGATGCTCACAGTCAGCTATTGGATGGATCACACGGCCCCCCATGGAGGAGCTAGAGAAATTACCCAAGGAGCTAAAGGGATCTGCAATCCTATAGGTAGAACAACAATATAAACTAACCAGTACAGCCCTGGAGCTCATGTCTCTAGCTGCATATGTATCAGAAGATGGCCTAGTCAGCCATCAGTGGAAGGAGAGGCCCATTAGTCGTGCAAACTTTATATGCCTCAGTACAGGGGAATGACAGTGCCAAGAAGTGGGAGTGGGTGGGTGGGGGAGTGGGTGGGGGAGCTTGTGGGGGACTTTTGGGATAGCATTGGAAATGTAAATAAAATAAATACCCAATAAAAATGGTGTATAGAGCCAAAAAAATAATTCTCAACAAAGGAATACTGAATGTCTGAGAAGCACCTGAAAAAATGTTCAACATCAGGGAAATGCAAATCAAAACAGTCTTGAGATTTCACCTCACACCAGTCAAAATGGCTAAGATCAAAAATTCAGGTGACAGCAGATGCTGGCAAAGATGTGGAGAAAGAGGAACACTCCTCCATTGCTGGTGGGATTGCAAGCTCCTACTACCACTCTGGAAACCAGTTTGGTGGGTCCTCAGAAAATTGGACATAGAACTACTGGGAGATCCTGCAATACCACTTCTGGGCATATACCCAGAAGATTCTCCAACTTGTAATAAGATCACATGGTCTATTATGTTTATAACACTCTTATTTATAATAGCCAGAAGCTGGAAAAAACACAGATGTCCCTCAACATAGGAATGGATCCAGAAAATATGGTACATTTACACAATGGAGTACTACTCATCTATTATAATCAATGAATTTATGAAATTCTTAGGCAAATGAATGGATCTGGAGGCTATCATTCTGAGTAAGGTAACCCAATCACAAAAGAATGTACATGGTATGGACTCACTGATAAGTGGATATTAGCTCAGAAACTCAGAATACCCAAGATACAATGTGCCAAACACATGAAATTCAAAAAGAAGGAAGACCAAAGTGTGGATACTTTGATCCTTCTTAGAAGGGGGAACTAAATACCTATGGAAGGAGTTACAGAGATAAAGGTTGGAGCAGAGTCTGAAGGAATGACCATCCAGAGACTGCCCTACCTGCGGATCCATCCCATAAACAACCTCCAAACCCAGACACTATTGCAGATGCCAACAAGATTTTGCTGACTGGAGCCTGATATAGCTGTCACCTATGAGGTTCTGCCAGTGTCTGACAAATATAGAAGTGGATGCTTACAGTCATCTATTGGACAGAGCACAGGTTCCCCAATTAAGGAACTAGAGAAAGTACCCAAGGAACTGAAGGGGTCTGCAACTCTATAGGAGGAACAACAATATGAACTAACCAGTACCCCCAGAGCTCCCTGGGACTAAGCCACCAATCAAAGAAAATACATGGTGGGACTCATGTCTCTAACTGCATATGTAGCAGAGGATGGCTTAGTTGGCCATCAATGGGAGGAGTGGCCCTCAGTCTTGCAAAAATTCTATGCCTCAGTATAGGGGAATTCCAGGAAGCAGAAGTGGCTGGGTTGGTGAGCAGGGTGAGTGGGGAGGAGATAGGGGATTTTTGAAGAGGAAACTAGGAAAGAGGATAAGATTTGAAATATAAATAAAGTATCTAATAAAATGCAAAAACTCCAAATAGTAACAAAACAAACACGAAAACAAGGACATCATGAATTTTGCAGGAAAATGGATGGAACTAGAAAATATCATCCTGAGTGAGGCAACCCAGACTCAAAAGGACATGCATATACTCACTGATAAGTGAATATTAACCACAAAGTCCAGAATGCTCATGACACATTCCACAGATGATAAGAAGTTTAATAAGAAGGAAGGCCAAGTGAAGATGCATCAATCCCACTTAGAAGGGGAAACAAAATAATCACAGGAGACAGATGGAGGGAGGTATCTCGGTGGGAGAAAGAGGAGGAGAAGGTTGAGGGTAGAATGAGGTAAGAGGAGAAACAGGAGAGAAGCCCAGAGGGTTAGCAGAATGCATGGAAATATCCAGCATTTGGGGGGTTCCAAGGACTCGATGTGTGTGACCTTAGCCAAATTGCACAACAGTGTGGAGAGGGAACTCGAAGAGTCCACCTCTGTTAGATAGACAGGGCCCCAGTGGAGGAATGGAATCACCAACACACAGTCAAAATTTCTTGTCCAGAATTGTTGTCTAAAATGAATGCAGGGACAATAATGGAGCAGATACTGAAGCAAAGGCCATCCAGTGACTGGTCTAACTTGGGGTCCATCCCATGGGAGTGCACCAAACCCTGACACTATTTCTGAGCTATGTTGGGCTTGTCCAAAGATGCCTAGCACGGTTGTCCTCTGAGAGGCTGTACGAGCAGCTGCTGAGACAGATGCAAATACTGGACTGAGGTTGGGGTCCTGTATGGTAGAGTTAGAGGAAGGATTGAAGGAGCTAAAGGGGGTGGCATCTCCATAGGAAGACCAACACTCTAAACTAACCTGGACCCTGCGAACTTCCAGAGACTAAGCCACCAAACAAAGAGCATACTGGGCTGGTCTGAGAATCCCTAGCACATATGTAGCAGAGGACTGTCTAGTCTGGCCTCAGTTGCAGAGGATGAGTCTAATCCTATAGAGATTTGAGGCCCCAGGAAAGGGAGGTACTTGGGAGTTGGGGACAAGCACCCTCTCAGAGGCAAAGGGGGAGGGGGAATGTGATTAATAACTGTGGAATGGGGGATGGAAAGGGGCTCAACATCTGGAATATAAATAAATAAAACAATTAGTTAAAATGTGGTATTTGAATAATTGTTTACTCTATAATATTTATAACCCTGTGCATGATTAGTCTACTAGGTTCTGGTAGTAATGGTGTTTTACTTCTATGCACTGGGTACTCAATACAACCCAGGAACATAGTCCATGCCACATAGAAATTAGAAGTTGTCTTACTGAGAGATATTAATACTGATCGGTTTGAATATATATATATATATATATATATATATATATATATTGAATATATATATATCCTATTTCCAGAGACTTAGCTGAAATAGCATGCTTTCTCAAAACATCCTGTGAACTAGAATTGGGTGAACCAATCACTCAGATATTACATAGATTGTCAACATGAACATTTTTAACAACAATGCGAGACTCTAGAGTATCCACAATACTTCATGGATTTTCTATTTAAGCATAGAAAACAGAAACCACAAGAAGAATACGAGCTGGAAAAAAACAAAAGAGGAGAAATACAAAGGACAACTTAATAATCTGCTAATGATAAGGGCTTCTGCACTAGTTAATATTTGTTTTTTTGTTTTGTTTTGTATTGCTTTGTTTTCTGCACATAGTTTATATTCGCTTTTTTTTACTGTCTTTGTGTTTATTTAAGTTTAAGGTAAACATTCTTTTATTATTTCACTTGTTATACTAAATGCTGTAACATGCCTGCTTGACATTTATAGCCTAAAAGAACTATTAGGTTAGTTACATTTCAATTATTTCCAGAACCTTTTAATATTTCCAGTTACAATGTCTTATAGAGCTACATCCCCAATATATTTAAAGATTGATAATGTATATAATAACAACTGCTGTTTACTGTCAAAACATAGAACAACTTTTACAAATATGCATGAAAAAGTATCAGTGGACCTAGCCATTATGACATCGTTTAGAAGAATTAAGATAAAATCTAATTCTATATCTTTTAGCACTATAATGGATAAAGAGTGGAATCTCTCTTGCAGTAAAGAAAAAACGAATAACTATAGTGCATTAAGTTCAAATTAATGTGAATCTGAGAACTAGAGTTCCTGGTGAAAGAAATAGATAAATCATTAGGAAATATAAAAGTTTTAGTAAAACATTGAGGATAGACACATAAGCAGAAATGTATAGAAGCCCTTAAAAAGAATAATATGTTGTGGCTTGAGTTATTTCTTAAAGGAGGGAAGAAAGGACATGGGCAGGTACACAGATGTGATGACAGGATGGTAGTGAACTATATGAATAGCATTATGAAATTTTATGTATTAAAAATATTGATGTAGCATTGGAAGTGTTCCTGTTTTTATAGTTTTAGGAAATGACACTCAAGTACACTATATTATCTATTTTCTGCTTACATGATATTTCTTAAATATGAATATATAGATACACACACACACACACATATATATACGTACATAGATACACATAAACACATTGATTACATATATAACATATATATGATATATATATCATATATAACACTCAAATATTCACATTGTGAAAATTTTTAAAACAGCACTGGAAGAGGAAATATCTACCTGTGAGCAGAGAGGCAATTCCGGGTGTTATTAAAAACTGAGTTTGTAAATGGTGGGGCAAAAAGTATAAAGATGTATTAAAAGTCAAATACTCTGAGACTTTGCAGATTGCCTGGGTCAGCATCAGTGGGTTCTTCAAAATATGCTGAAACACAGAACAGATCATATCACAATAATTTTATTTCATCCACATGCAGAACTGTCTTTCTACAGTCTAAACCTAATGTTTCCTATTATGAAAATCAAACTAATTCCCCAATAGATGTATTCAGTAAGAAACTTGTAGTTTGGTTTCTCTCTACAACAATATACTTTTTAACTATGTATCTGGTAGCTCATTGAAAGTATTTCTCAGTCCCTTATTAAATACCTTCATAGTTTGTATTTGTCTGTCTCAGTAAGTAATATCTAATTTTCACCATGTGATCTCACTGTATTTATTGGTTCACATAAGGTTAAATATTTATGTAATGTTTTACTAACCAGTGTCACAAACATGGTTACATTAAAAACCTGCATGCAAGTCCTCTTCAATGCCTATGGCTGAGTAGCTTAGAATTATGTATCCTTAGAAGGGCTTTTGGGCTAAGAGGTTTATGGGTAATTTATTTCAAATTTTGGTCAAAAATTTTCTTCAGGTTGTATATTTATATATATATATAGCACCTCAATATGAGAGAATGCAGTTTCACAATGAAAAATTCTCATACTCTAAGATTCATCAGAAGGATACTTAATGTTTGGTAGGCTCTTGTAGAAGTCGCCGAGAATGGGAGGACCTTACAACTGTCATCAGGCTACACCTGAGTATTCTGAAACCTAACCATTAATATAGCTAATATGAGAACAATGAAGCCTCTAAATCATTTTGTCCTTCAGACTGTGAGCACTTTAGTCATCCCACTAAAGGTTAAACCTCATTTAAATTTTACACTGATAATTAAAACAGTTTTGTGTTATGCCACTATGTTTTGTCATGCAGCAGTAGCATTGACTGCCATAGATGACTTAATTGGAAATATTTGATGACCTTTGTCAGCTTCTACATTTGTTCATACAGATATACACAAGATAATATTTGCTCTGTATTTCTATGGTTTCAAATGTAAATGTGCAGTTTGGGGCTGGAGATATGCCTCAGTTGGTAAAATGCTTGCTTTTCTCAAGGATCTGAACTCTTCCCCTATGACTCATGTTTATAAGATTCTAGACAGGGAGGTACACACTCATAATATCAGTGCTGAGAGATGGGGATAGGGGATGCTCCTGAGGCCTATTAGCAAGCTGGTTTAGCCTTCACATCAAGTTCCAGGCTGGCGTGTTTCAAAAAAGAAAATAAAGGTGGATTGCTCCCGAGGAAGCACACCTGAAGTCACCTGGGTAGCATATGTAGGCGTACATATTTCCAGGTGAACCTGAACACACATGAATATCTACATGCCAATAAACACAAACCTGTGTATTTATCCATATAATTTAGGTGTTAACTGTGTATGTTTGTTTGTGCTATTCAATTACACTTCCTTATGGTTTTTGTTGATCTGATAAGAATTCACTATTTATTGTATTAACTTCTTTCATATATTTAGGTAACCATTACTAATCTACTGTACTGCAGATTCATTAACAGGAGAATCATTTTGCCTTTATGTTATCTAACTTATAAAATTTATATTGTGTTTTACATTGCTTAAATCTTACTTAAGACATATTTCCATATATATATATAAGGTCAGCTTTCACTACTTTATTTTGTGTAAATAATATTGTAAGCCTGAAGACAATCTGTGAACTTAAAATGACATAGGAATTCTGATATTTGTTATTGCATACCCAAAACAATATCTTCCCATTGCTTATTCTATGTAGCAATTAATGTTTTAACACACACACACAGATAACCAACTATAAGTTGTTTACTCCAGAAGTATAGTTTATTTATATTCAAATAAGAAAATTGTTATTCCTTAAAATATAAAATGCATGCCATATTATCATTGCATTGAATTGAAAGATCATTGGGTTAAATATCTCATACATGGACATAGTTATTTCATGAATTATCATTATATGTCTGTCAACTTACCCAAATGTTTATTGGAACAATAGTTTGCATTCAAATTCCTTCATCAATTTTTAAGGTATCACTACTAAATGAGCTTCTGCAGTACTTATAATTTTGTGACTATGTTTTAGTCTACAATTCAATGTTAGGTTTAGATTAAAAGTATAAAATAGGAAGGCACATTGTCACTGTTTAATGAGCAGAAAAACCTAAAATCAATACTGAAACAATTAGAAATGATTCCTTAATTTAGAAAATTTGAAGTGTATAAAATCAAAGTATGAAATATAGTAATATTTACATAGCTGAATGAACTTGCTGAGCAAGAAATTATGAATGCACTCACAATAAATAGCTATCTAGAAAATGCCTGAAATAAATTTAGAAATGAAGCACCTCTATAGTGAAAATTGTAAAACACTGTGGAAATTGAAGTACACACACACACACACACACACACACACACACACACACACAAATATCATACATGATAATGATATAATTAACAATGAAAAACAAAAAGCTAATCTGTATATTCAATGCAACCTTAACTAATATTATATTAGAACTTTTAAAAACAATATTGACGTTCTCAAAGTAGAGAAAAGATGCCAATAAGTTGAATTAAACTGTAACACAACAGAGTGAGAAGTGTCAGAATACCTGACATTTAGACTATTACAGAGCCACAGTAGACAAAGGAGCATGACCCAGACAAAACTCAGAGTCCAGTGAGCCAAAGATCCAACTCTTCTAGTTCAGTCATCTATACACAGCAGCTTTTTGATAAATTTGCACAAAATACACATTGAAGAAAAGACAGGTTCTTTTTTTTTAATTAGGTATTTTCCTCGTTTACATTTTCAATGCTGTCCCAAAGGTCCCCCATACCCACCGCCCCGATCCCCTACCCACCCACTCCCCCTTTTTGGCCCTGGCATTCCCCTGTACTGGGGCATATAAAGTTTGCAAGTCCAATGGGCCTCTCTTTGCAGGTTCTTTAATGAATAAAAGTCCACTTATATAAAACTGTAAATTGATCCTGTAGTTCATATGTAGGAAAGGTCAAGTGAAAAGTGATTAAAATGTAAACATAAGACCATAAATTCTATCTACTAAGTTGGAACATAAAGGCTACACTTTATCAGTTTGAACAATGATAATACTTTTACCTGACTCCAAAAATACAGAAAACAGAAGCCATGTGGATAAATGAGGTCATTTAAAAACCCAAGAGTCTTTTGTTTAGTAAAAGAAACAACCACTGTAATGAAGAGACAAACTCTGGATGGGAGAAAATGCTTGCCACATATTCTTTGTTTCAAGAATAAACAGACAAACAGGACAGGTTCTAAAGAAAATTAAAATGAAAAAGGCAATCCAATTTAAGAGTTGACATATGACATAGCTGAGAAATGACACTTAAAAGTACAAAGTAGCCAGAGGAATTCTGGCTGCAAGTGACACCCAATGTGGGACTAAGCAGAATTAGAAATTTGATTTCAGATGCTCTGGAGGAAATGCCAGTTAGGGGGTAAATTGATGGATATCTCCTTTCAACATGCCAGCTTTGCTCCAAAGAGGATATCCTGAGTGTTTGTTTGTTTATTTGTTTTTATTCTTCTTAAATTTTGTTTCAAAAAATGGTTGAGACAATGGCTGAGCCACTGTAAAAATTGTGTGTGGAAACCAAGGGACCTGAGAAACAAAGCATTGGATGAAATGAGATTACACAAGGGTTCACTCTTCTCTCCATTTTCTGAAAGTGTTGCGGAGTTGGCTGTGCAATAGGGGGCAAGGGGGAGTATGAAGGTGGAGGTGGAAATGCTGGCAAGGGAAGGAGTGCCAGAAAAGGGAGGACTGATCAGGACAACAGAAATTTCTCACAGAGGGAAAGAAAGAAAGAAGCTGCTCTATAGAATAGTCATGTCCAAGAAGAAATGAATAGGAGGGAGGATAATTTGATTAAACAGCCAGTTTTGAGATTTAAAAATCAACTGGTCCTGGGTTAGGAGATCGCCAACCACTTATTAGTGAGTGCATATCATGTGTGTTCTTCGGAATACCCAAGATACAATTCACAAACGAATGAAACTCAAGAAGGAGGAAGACCAAAGTATGGATACTTCTGTCCTTCTTAGAAGGGGGTACAAAACACCCATGGAAGTAGTTATAGAGACAAAGTGTGGAACAGAGACTGAAGGAATGACCATCCACAAACTGTCCCACCTGAGGATCCATCCCATATACAGTCACCAAACCCAGACACTATTGTTGATGCCAACAAGTGCTTGCTGACGGGAGTCTGATATAGCTGTCTGCTGAGAGGCTCTGCCAGTGCCTGACAAATATAGAAGTGGATGCACACAGCGAGCCATTGGACTTAGCACAGGGTCCTCAATGAAGGAATTTGAGAAAGTACCCAAGGAACTGAAGGGGTTTGCAGCCGCCTAGGAGAAACAGCAATATGAACTAACTAGTACCCTCAGAGCTCCCAAGGACTAAACTACCAACCAAAGAGTAGACATGGTGGGACTCATGGTTCCAACTGCATATGTAGGATAGGATGGCCTAGTTGGTCATCAATGGAAAGAGAGGCCCTTGGTCCTATAAATGCTCAATGCCCCAGTGTAGAGGAATGCCAGGTCCAGGAAGGGGGAGTGGGTGGGTTAGTGAGCAGGGGGAGGGAGGCAGGGAATAGGCAGCTTTCAGAGGGGAAATCAGGAAGGGGGATAACATTTGAAATGTAAATAAAGAAAATATCTAATAAAAATAAGAAATACCAACATGCAAATATAATACAGATTAAAAACAAACAAACAAACAAAAAACAGAAACACATGCACACACCAAAAGGAGATTGCCATCAACAGCTTTCCCTACAATGGCCTGTATATGCCTGCTAATGGGGTAGAACAAGGTTATCAGGAGATAGGATGGTATCTTATAGAAATGTTAGATCTAAGCTATCGTAAAGACACCAGGATTTCACATGAGATGCACTTGCCTTATTTTGTTACTCAAATTCTAAATAACTTGGCTACTCAATATAGAATTATTGTGCAAACTGAAAGGGATTAGATGGCTCTACTATATCAAAGACTGCAATCGCAATGCTTAACAGTAAAACACAACAAGGGGAATGAAGATAGTCAAAGATCAGTGGCTGGGTGAAGGGTCGTACTATGATACAGAAGAACAAATTTCAGTTTGTGGATAATGATGTAGAACAATGTCACTTAGTGGTTTTAAGAGCTTGGGACACAGTTCAGGAGTCAAGGAAAGGATTCATTTCATTTGCAAACATTGTACAAGACTCTGGGGAAGACTCCACTGATTTTTTTTCCACAGAGAGTAGTCTCAGCTGTGAATAAAGCCATATCTGATCCAGATGAAAGACAGGTATTGATAAGAATTTTGGCATATGAAAATGCAAGTACTAAGTGTAGAAAGTTAATAGACCATTATATAAGCAGGCAGCACCTAAGGACAAGTGCATAAAGGCTATAACTGATCTCGGTTTCACATGTACCATGCTAATATCATAGGTCAAACTAAAGAAAGATGTCTCTGATATCACATTCCTGGTGCTTCAGTTGCAGGAAATATGACTATTTGCAAAGAGACTGTAGCCAAGCCATATAAGGTCTCAGATCTCAAGATGCACCGTGAATTAATTATAATAAATATGGCACTCTCCACTGGAAAGGTGAACAAGCTATTTCTACCAGCAATGTTTTTATTTGTTGTTGTTGTTGTTGTTTTGGTTTTTTTTTTCCCTAATGTTAAACAAGAAGGAAGGCCCATGCTTCCAGGGATGTTCAGGTCATGTGACAGGATTGTCATTGGACCAATGAGTGTAAATTGAAGAGAAACAACCAAGGCAATTTTCTACTGTCTGGAATTGGATTTGGGAGCCTGGCTCAAGACCCACATAGCAAAAAATTACAAACCATTTCAAACAAGAGTAGCCAAAATCCATTAGGTTATAAAGAAAAAAACTGTGGGATTAAATCAGCCAGTGTACTCTAAGGAGGTGTTAAAATCAGAAAGGGAGCCTTTAACAGTTTTGCATTGGGGACAAGTAAGTTTATAAACAAAAAAACTATCAATACCATCAAAAGTGATAAAAATAAAACCTTGGCCACCGACTCCAAAATCGCTTATTTCATTGAAAGTAGCCCTGTTTCTAATTTCCCAAAACCACACAGCACACTTAATGGCTTAAAACAGAAAGGAGGCAATGTAGTGAGAGTTTTTGGTTTCTTTAAAAAACACAGAAATATATGAATAGGTTTCTGTTTTAATCCCAGGTATAGGATATAGGACGGCTTCGGATTGTACACAGCAGCTGACCACAATTTGTCTTGTGATCTAGCAGGGCTATTATTTTGCAAGCTGTAGATAGTTTCTGTAATTATGTGACATTTGAAATTCCGGGGTCTCTAAAAAAGGTATATAAATACTAGGGCCACAAGTATTGAGGAACTGTTGGTATTTGGTTGGTTGCTGTTTGAAAATAGTCATGTTCAAAGATTAAACAAGAAGAAAGTATTAGATATCTTGATACTGGATATTAAACTTGCCCTAGAGTACTAGGTCCCTGTAATCAGTATGTAGTAGTACAAAAATAATGTGAACACCCCTTTCTACTCTATCCTCTCCTATCTATTTGCTACAGGGTTGAAAGGGTGAAAGAAGAAGGACAGAAAAGAGTGAAAGAAAAAAAAAGAACCCAGAAAGCAGATGGAAGTTCAGCTACAGAATTCACTGGCCAAAATGCTGAGCCAAATTCAAGTCTTCTAGCCTTAATTTGTTTTAGGTACTCATTCTGCCACAATGATAAAAAATAGCTATTATCGAAGAGCCTAAACTTCAAAAACCAAGATTCTTGTCAAGGATGAATATCAAAAACAGTTATAACTTATTGGTTGGGGTGTGGTTTGGCACAGCTACTATGAAAAAATAATGATGTTACTCAAAAATCAAGAGCAGACCTACCATATGATCCAGCTACTTAATACATAATAATAAAAACATTTATATTAATACCTGTAAGGATTCAGACAATGGCTGATGGTCTTAGTTACTTTCACTCAGGCAGCACATGCTCATACAATCTTTCACACCATGACCAAGACAGAAAAAGTGAGAAAGTAATGGATCAAGCTTCCATAGTCCATGTTTAATGACCTAAGGACTTTTGCTTAGGCTCTAAGTCTTATAATTTGCAAAATGTCCTAATATTTTTCTAGAAAATAAGCCCTTCTCATGATACTGACTTTAGAGCATACTGAAGACTATTTAAATTAGAGTATTATCAAAAAACAGTGATCAGCATAACAACAAATGCCATGATTCACATTAACCTAGGTAACTATTAATCAATAACCTGATAAAATGAATGTGGCATATGTGTATGTGAACATACATGTATATATATATATATATATATATATATATATATATATATATATATATATATATATATGCTTATGGACATATTCATGTATATGTATATATGCATCCATATATGTGTTATGTATATATATATATATACATATATATATATATTATGTGTGTGTGTGTGTGTGGTATAGAGTATTGTTTGCTATAAAGGCAAATTAAATCTCATCATTTGTAAATTTTATACATAAGTGAAGCAAAATGCATTAATTATTATAAGTTAAAGAGAGAGACAAATTCAAAGTGCTCTCTGCAGTATCTAGGGGCTAAGAAAATAGTTTATGTGTCATAGAAATAAATAGTGTCATAGAAATAAAACTGGCAATGGATAAAAGTTTGCAGAAAATCATGCTAGGAATAAGCTTTAGTGTATAGTGAGATCTTAAAGACTACAAATACATAATAGTTATAAGGGTGAGATGAAGGGATAATAATTTTTCATGATTCAGTCAGTGTCTGCTATCTTCAGTGAGATATCACAATAAACCCTATTAATATACAGTTAATTCACTTTATCCAAAGAATTTTAAATAATATAAACCTTAACAACCATTTGTAGACTTTACAAAATATTGTTAAACATTTCAGCTTAATATTTAACAATATAAACCATTTATAGTTATTTGGTTTCTGCATTGTTAAATAATAGTTGCATGCAATATTTGTATAGAATTAGTATTAAATAGGTCAGCTGTGGAGCTGTATACCTGAAATTCTAGAACTTCAGTGGCTGAGGAGGGGTTAATGCTCAAGTATAGCCTGAGCTTTAGAATGCAACTTTTAAAAATGGAATTAGATTTTGAGTAAATGTAATCAATTATTACAATGGATTCAGGATTTCATAAAGATAAGCATTTAGAAAATAGGAATAGATGAAAATAAATCTTATATAGTATATCCACTTAGCTGCAAAAGGATTCAATTATGAGCAAAAACTGTATCATGAGGGCAGTCAATGTTCTGGCCCTAACTTCTGTTCACATCAACCCTGACAAAGTCAATTCAATCTACACAAGAAATGCTAGCTAAGTTCTTCACAGTATTGTTACTTGTTTGTACAAGAAAATCTCAAAATTAGCATGGAAGTATGAAAGACCAAGGAGAGTCAAAACTAACCTGGACACTAAGAACTCTGGTTGAGGTATCACTGTATGTGATTTCAAGTAATTCTATAGAACCATAGTATAAAAGAGCATAGTATTGGCACAAAAACAGATCTGGTAATCAATGTAGTAGAAGAACAGGTGTAACTCTGTGCAACTAGAGCCACTGTGGTTTTGACAACTGATCTCCAAAATATAGATTGGAGAAGGTAGCGTCTTCAGCAAATGTTGCTGGAAAAACTGGACATCTGTAGGTATAAGAATAAATTGTGATCCTTGTCTCTCCCCCTGAACAAAAATCAGTTATGAATGGATCAATGACCCACCCCAGTATTATACCTGAATTTCTAAAACTACTAGAGGATAAAATAAGGAGTTTAATTAAAGATAAGAAAAAGGACTTCTAAATATGATTTCAGTGACTTAAGAGATTGTGTAAATAATGGGGATGTGGAATCTCATGAGATCAAAATACGTCTTTTCTGCAAAGGAAACCCTTCATAGAATGAACTGATATCATACTAAATGGGAAAAAATCTTCCCAAATATATATGTGACAGATGGTGATAAGATACAAAGAAGAAAAGAAGCCTAAAGAGGACAACTAACCCAATTAACAAATGATCTAGGAGTACATACTGATATTCCCCTAAAATAAAACCAGTTCTAATCACCCATCCTCATCTCAAGCACTATTGCATAAGGAGGGGACTTTTCTTCACTGTTTGTTCCAATTCCTAGATACCATATCCTTCAACAGAAGAATGGATAAGAGATATGTGATACATTTGCACAATGGAGTGTATCTCGGGTGTTAAAATTTACGACAACATAGAATTTGCAAACAAATGGATGGAACTAGTTAGTCATCATTCTGAGTTAGATAACCAAGACCCAGATAGATAAATATGGTATATATTTACTTATATGCAGAAATTCACTCTTAAGTAAATGATAAAGCAACTACAGTCCTTATATTCTGAGATGTTATGTATTGAGGAAGGGATTAGGGGCAACAGATTTATCGAATTAATACTTTCCTCTTTCCTAGTGAAGTCTCTTTATCTTTCAGTGTTCCTATTGCCTGTAATTCTTTCTCTGTAGTTAAGAGAAAGGGGTTTGGTATGCATGGAAATAAAAAGAGGGGAAAAAAGGGAAAGAGAGAAGACCCGTACTATATTTTAATTGTAAAATAAACTATTTTCTAAAAAGGAATGGAATGGTTTGAGCAGAAAAATGAACAATGAAAGAATATCTCTAAGAAAGAAAATAACTAAAAATTCAGAGGATATAGAATTCTAAAGTGAGTTAGGAAAATTCAATTGATGTTATTTTCAAGACTCTTGGAAGTGTTATTCACAGTGTAAAATACACTTAAGAATGAATGAAATGTGTGTGTGAAAATTACAACCAAGCAATCTACATGCAAGAAAGAATGTTATAAGTAGGATAAATGATATTCAGAATCGGACTAGAGCATTGGAAGGGGCTCCCTATGCATTCCTATGTCTGTTTCTTCTATGATAGACTTGCTTATCATACAGAGAAACAAAGGATTTTGTTTTAAATATCATGATTTTATTTGTGTGTTGGGGGAGTGTCTATGTGTTGACACAGAGTTCTTCCAGTTCATGTAATTTTGTTAAATGTCATATTTATTTCTTTAGAGACAATAAAAACAAAATTGTATCAAATCAATGAAAAACAAATCAAAATTATACTTGTGTCTTATTAGTCTCTATCTCTAGGTGGGTCTTTAGCATTATCAAAGAAGGGGTTATTTCTTTCCATTATGAGGAAAATGTATAATATAATAATTTCTCTAAGAGAATCCAAACCTTTCACGCAAATTTAAATTAAACAGCTTGTCACATTCTTAACTCTTAACTGTATAGTTTACATAGGTCAGTTAAACTGACTTGTTAACAAAAATATTTTACTTTACCCAAATATTATGAAGAAAACCCTTCAAATGAGGTTGAATTTTCATATCTTTAAGTCTCCTGTCAATGGTGGGAGGTTCCTTTCTTTTCGCAAGTCTTAACTTATGTGCACCTATAGGTTGCAAGGAAGATAATAATTTTTTTATCTCCAAGTCAATACGAATATATACATCATTCATTTGTACACATTATAATATTCTCATTTTGTCATGGAAGTTAAAGTGAGTTATGTTAAAAACACTAAAAACAATGTGTGTTTTAGAATGCAAATTCTTCAACAACAGTTGTACTTTGTGAAATGTAATTCTTTTCCAGACAGGGTTTCTCTGTATAGCCCTGGCTGTCCTGGAACTCACTTTGTAGACCAGGCTGGCCTCGAACTCAGAAATTCGCCTGCCTCTGACTCCCAAGTGCTGGGATTAAAAGTTCTGCTCTTTTAGAACGAAGACCAAAGTGTGGTCACTTTGGCCCTTCTTATAATTGGGAACAAAACACCCAAGGAAGGAGTTACAAAGACAAAGTTTGGATCTGAGACGAAAGGGTGGACCATCTATAGACTTCTGCATATGGGGATTCATCCCATAATCAGCCTCCAAATGCAGACACCATTGCATACGCCAGCAAGATTTTGCTGAAAGGACCCTGATATAGCTGTCTCTTGTGAGGCTATGCCAGTGCCCAGCAAACACAGAAGTGGATGCTCACAGTCAGCTATTGGATGGAACACAGGGTCCCCAATGGAGGAGCTAAAGAAAGTATCCGAGGAGCTAAAGGGGTCTGCAGCCAATAGGTGGAACAACAATATGAACTAACCAGTACCTCCAGAGCTCGTGTTTCTAGCTGCATATGTATCAGAAGATGGCCTAGTTGGCCATCACTGGGAAGAGAGGCCCCTTGGTCTTGCAAACTTTATATGCCTCAGTACAGGGGAACACCAGTGCCAAGAAGTGGGAGTGGGTGGGTAGGGGAGTGTGTGGGGGGGTATGGGGTACTTTTGGGATAGCATTTGAAATGTAAATGAAGAAAATACCTAATAAAAATATAATTCTTTGATAATGAGTACTTCTCATATTTGACTTGTTATAATTCTGCAGTTGATCACAATGCCTATCTCTTAACTGTTGAAAGTATGGAACGATGGCTGAATTAATTCTTAATTTAATGTAGAATTAGATAGCCATATTCAATTAATAACATATGATGACACAGCTTAAGCTCCTCTCCTCATTGAAACATCATTTATGTATCAGAAAAATAGTTTATAGTAATAAGTGTCACTACCAAGTTAGCAGTTTGTGCAAGGATACATAGTAATAACGCAATAGTAATAATACTAATAAATGTAATTATACTTTCTCACTTGCCATGATCTTACTCACTGCTCTCTCCTACCCCCTTTATCTTTTCTTCTCATGCAGCTCCTTTTCTCCATTCATCTCCTACATCCCCCTGTCATCACAACCTGTTTGCTGCAAGTGTTATGGCTGTTCTTTACATCTGAGTCAAGTGCCCTGGGGAGTACATTTTCTTATCCAGTAATTTGTTGTTGTATTACTAGGCAGGCTTTAAACCATGGTTGTGTGAACAGTACAGTAAGAGTAATGAAGGTTTCACTTTCTATGGATGATGTCTCATTGGCATTTCCTTAATGACAGCTACTATGGGTGGTGAGAGATCCCAGTTGTTAAACAACTTACTTTAAACATTTTAGGTTAGCATATAAAGTAGGTGACTTCCTGTTTTTTTCATGTGTATAAGTAATTATACTTCTTATTTGTTCCTTTCCCTATTGTTCTCCCACATGTCATGACCACCCACCCCCATTGGTTCCTCTCCCTGTAAGCCTCACATTCTGCTCATGTATTATCTGTATTTCACTGCTGTCTATCCAACTTCCCTTATGCTCTCTTCAGACCTTCACTCCATCACTTCTCTAGTTGTCATTCCGACAATGCCCCTGCACACATGCACACCCAGATACACACATACTACATACATGTATGTGTGCATATACATACATACTTTTAAATTTGTTACACTTATTAAGGAAAACATTTGTTTGACTTTCTGAGTTTCACTGGTTTGAATTAACATAAGAATTCCTCTCATCTCACAGTTTCATTTTTTCTTTATGGCTGAATAAAATTCCACTCTCCACAGGAACTATGTTTTCTTTTCTTTTTTTTTTTTTCAGATTAGGAAAGTTTACTCTAATGGAAAGTTATTTCTATAGAAAGAAAAGTCAATTTTTCTAATCAGCAAACTAGCATCAGACCATATTGATTGAGCCTCCATCCTTGGGAGGCTGCTCAGTCCTCAGGAGGCTCCTTCTCAACAGTGGAACTATGTTTTTTTTTATCCCATTACATTGTTTATAGGAATCTCTATAAGTTCCATCTTCTAACTATTTTCAATAGTGAGGCAATAAGTAAAGATACACAGCTATTTAGGCATACATATGCAAGAATCATATGATTAGGTCATGTACTGGCTAGTTTTATGTCAACTTGACACAGGCTGGAGTTATCACAGAGAAAGGAGCTTCAGTTGTGAAAATGCCTCCACGGAATTCAGCTGTAAGGCATTTTCTCAACTAGTGATCAAGGGAGGAGGTCCCCTTGTGGGTGGGAGCATCTCTGTGCTGGTAGTCTTGAGTTCTATAAGAGAGCAGGCTGAACAAGCCAGGGGAAGCAAGCAAGTAAAGAATATCCCTCCATGGCTTCTGCATCAGTTCCTGCTTCTTGACCTGCTTGAGTTCCAGTCCTGACTTCCTTGGTGATGAACAGCAGTATGGAAGTGTAAGCCAAATAAACCCTTTCCTCCCCAACTTGCTTCTTGGTCATGATGTTTGTGCAGGAATAGAAACCCTGACTAAGACAAATTGGTACCAGGAGTGGGGTATTCCTGTGACAACCTGACCATGTTTTGGGGAGGACTGTGGAAAGAGTTTGGAACTTTGGGCTAGACTATCCATTTGGTGTTAAGAGCTCTGTGGGATATTGTGTAGGAACTTGGAAGATAATGTTGAGAACAGTGCAGAAGATGGAGGTCTGGCTTGTGAAACTCCAGAGGAAAGATTAAAGACTCTTTTCAGGGCCATTGCTATTTTTGATTGTGAAGATTCTGTGGTTATGGTTAGCTGGGGCTGAAGAATCAACTTTGATTAACAAGGTACCAAAACTACTAAAGTGAAAACTTTGCATTACTGGGACTATTGATGCTGGTTAGCTGGAGCTAAGAAATTAGCAGTGGTTAAAAAGAGACCAGCATCACTGAGGTGACATCTTCTAGGAAGTGTTTTCTGAAAGCACAAAGAGGCTGTGTTCCATAGATAGCCAAAGTTGTACCTCATGCTGCAGCAGGACTTGGTAATATGTAAGAGTCACCCAGGTGGTACTGTTTTTGAAGGAATGAAGGGGTCACAAAGAGCAGCTGAGGCTCGGCACTGTGAGAGGCAATGGAATGCCATTGGAGAAGGAGCAGCCTCAGTTGCAATTGATGGCCTAGGACTGAAGGGGTCATGCAAAGGAGTTGAGGCTTGGCACCAGGAAGAGCCTATGAGAGGCTATTGGTGAAGCCTAGTTACAATGGAAGACAGCAGCATTTTGGAGATGCTAGTACCATGAGATGACCACCAAGAACAGCAGCAGCAGTGGAGTACAGGCAGCTGGAGTCTAGAAGACAATGTGTATGCTACAAAGGACAGGGCTGGAGAAGTGACCCAAGTCCTTGGAGGAGCCCAGAAGATCGTGAGTTGGATCCCAGACATTAGACAGTTGGAGATTGATTTTTGCTTTTGATAGTGACTGTGCCCTGATATTTTTCCCTCTTGAAGGAAGAAAGTATTTTAGTGGAGCCCACATTTAAGAGACTTTGAATTTTAAAAGATATTGAATCTTTTAAAGGGATTGAACTTTTAATATGTAAAGACTGTGGGACTTTTAAAGTTGTTTAGATCTTGGGGATGAATTAGAAACTAAGGGTTGAAGCTTACTAGTGATGTGTTTGTGTGTCAAGGTGACAAGGAGTCAATTGTACTGGCTAGTTTTGTGTTAATTTGACACAGGCTGGAGTTATCACAGAGAAAGGAGCTTCAGTTGTGGAAATGTCTCCATGGAATCCAGCTGTAAGGCATTTTCTCAATTAGTGATCAAGGGAGGAGGTTCCCTTGTGGGTGGTGCGCCATCTCTGGGCTGGTAGTCTTGGTTCTATATAAGAGAGCAGGCTGAGCAAACCAGTAAGGAACATCCCTCCATGGCTTCTGCATCAGTTCCTGCTTCTTGACCTGCTTGAGTTCCAGACCTGACTTCCTTGGTGATGAACAGCAGTATGGAAGTATAAGCCGAATAAACACTTTCCTCCCCAACTTGCTTCTTGGTCATGATATTTGTGCAGGAATAGAAACCCCGACTAAGACAGATCATATGGTAGTTTTATTTTCAGTTTTTTTTATTATGTATTTTCCTCAATTACATTTCCAATGCTATCTATTTTCAGTTTTTTAAGAAAGATTTTTAATTATGTATAAATTCGTGTGTGAGAAAGTATGGGCACACAAGCAATTGCCTGTGTGACGTACAGATACAGATAGTTGACTCAGGTCATCTGCAAGAGGGGCATGCACTCTCGACTATTAAAACATCTCTCCAGCCCCTTAATTTCTGGAATTTTTTTGGAGGAGCCTCCAGAGTAACTGAAGAAGTTTATGTTGCCACCAGCATTGAGTAAAGGTTTTATTTTGCCCACATTCTTTTGAGCATTTATTCTCACAAGGAGATGGAGTTTCAGTGCAGATTTAATTTTCATTTGCTTAATGGAAAATGATGCCAAACATTCTACAAATATTTATTGCCCATTTGTATTTCTTTAAAAACTGGTTATGTAGCCATGTGGTGGTGGCACAAAGCTTAAATCAAGTACTTGGGAGGCAGACACAGATGATCTTTGAGTTTATAGACAGCATGGTCTATACATATATGGATATATATGAGAGATAAAGATATAATTTGTATTTCATATATAGATTTTTATTTCATATTTATTTGTATTTCATATATATTTGTATTTCATACATATACATGGGATTCATTACAACGACTTACACGTTCTGCTACAGCTAATACAACAATGTCTGTCTGTGAAAGGATGGTCAGTTGTTGCTCAGTCCATGAGTCTAAATGCCTCAGTTGCTTGTCAGAAATTACAAAGACATAGGCTCTAATGCCAGTGAAGGAATGGACTTGCAATCAATGCAAAAGCAAGCACAAAAAGAGTAAAAGGGGTCAGGGACAAGTCTGAATGTTCAGGTTCAGTTCTTAATGAAATACAAATGGAAACGAGAGGCAAAAGTACAATATACACAAACATTTGCCATACCACTGAAACAGTTCTGTAAAGGAAATCTCATCACTAACAGAATCTATGTGAAAAAAAAAATCTTATTTTTTTTAAGACAAGGTTACTCTCAGTAATGAATGCAATGAATCCCATGTATATGTATGAAATACAAATATATATGAAATACAAATAAATATGAAATAAAAATCTATATATGAAATACAAATTATATCTATATCTCTCAATATATATCCATAGGTAGATAGATAGATAGATAGATAGATAGATAGATAGATAGATAGATAAAAGGGAGTCATTCTATATATCCTGTTACTGTGGATAATCTGACTAACAATCAAGGGTAAATAGATTTACGTATACCTTCATATTAAAAAACACCTATGCACTTTAAAGAAAAAAGGATTATTAAAAATAAATAGTGAGCAAAAATATACATAAATTAAACTATAGTTCATAAATATAATATGTGGGTATGATATTGCTTGCCTTGGTAAAAACAACAACCGCACTATGATAATATTACTTTGTTACAGAGCAAAACCAGTAGGAAAGCATATTCATAAGGAGATATAGTTTTTTTTTTAATTTTTATTAGGTATTTTCCTCATTTACATTTCCAATGCTATCCCAAAAGTCCCCCATACCCACCTACCCCCACTCCCCTACTCACCCACTCCCCCTTTTTGGCCCTGGCGTTCCCCTGTACTGGGGCATATAAAGTTTGCAAGTCCAATGGGCTTCTCTTTCCAGTGATGGCCGACTAGGCCATCTTTTGATACATATGCAGCTAGAGTCAAGAGCTCCGGGGTACTGGTTAGTTCATAATGTTGTTCCACCTATAGGGTTGCAGATCCCTTTAGCTCCTTGGCTACTTTCTCTAGCTGCTCCATTGGGGGCCCTGTGATCTAGTTTATCTGTGCTTTAAGAATGGGAGCTGAGGGTAAAAATTCTGTAACTAATTATATTCTTTTTATACTCACCAGGTAAACTAGTTGGAAAACATACCATCATGAAAGATACACAAAATGAGATTGCAGCAATAATCAAAAAAGTTTTCCACCACCCACTCTGCAACAGTTGGTACACCTTCGCTGGTTCACTTGAATAGAGAAAGATAAAAAACATTTCTTTAAGTGCTTCTCAGCCCTTCAAGTTTCCTCAGTTGAGAATTCTCTCTTTAGCTTTGTTCCCCATTTTTTAAAAATATGGTTATTTGGTTCTCTGGAGTCTAACTTCTTGGAGCTGGAAACATATTCTTGTTGCTAAGCACATTAGCAAAAATTATTTTTTTCAGAAAGTGCCCACTCTGAATGACAATGTCTATTCCTAATTTGTACCTCATTGTAAAAGTTTTTTCAGAAGTCTTGTTTTGTACTTTTGTTAAACTGAGTGGAGTTTTTGGAAGATTACTTTTCATACTTGAAATAAACATTTAGTCTTTTAAAGAAAAAAAACAAATCCTCATATTTTGAACATGTTATTCAGGAACATATGTATCCATCCACAATCTTATAAGGGTCCAATCTTCATGTCCACAATCTGCTTATTATATATATTACTATATAACATCCATAATGTCTACACCTTGCTTTCTTGTTACTATACATTTACTGATGTTTATTCATTGTGGCACTGAGGATTGAATCAGGGCTTCCCTCATGCTAACATGAGCTCAATAATTAAAAGATACCTTACATTTTCTTTAAAAAGACTTCAATTTCACTCTTAAGCTGAAAAGCCTCACACGAATCCTCCAAACATTTGAGAGTACAGGAATCACCACTGCCCTAACTCCCTGTTGCTTATAATATCTACAAGTTTTGTGTTTCTTCATAATTGGAATGTTTTTAGTAACACATCACATGTGGCACACGCTATGTATAATTGTACACCTAGAAGAACTGAGGCCTCCAATAAAAGCATATCTTTAAAAAAGCTATTAAATATAAGCAAAAATGTTGATCATATTTACCAGATACATTTGGAAATCAAAATATTTTCCTCATGCTCAAAAGTAAGTTACTTTGAAAACTATAAATTGTTCTGATTCTTTTATAGGACAATCAGCAAACTGAAAGGCCCATTAATTACTTTTCTGACACATATTCAATGACACATAATAAACCTTCTTTGAACAACATTAAAAAGACTAGAGAAAACATCACAGCATGCTGTTTTCTTTTATGGGAAGGTAATAATGCTTACGAATTTAACACATAAGTTTATTTGAAATCTAAGTGCTTTGGTCATTATCAGGATGTCGATTTAGCAAGAAGAATTCGTGTTTATTTTAAATAATTATTTTTTCTTTAAGTCTTTTGTTACATTTATTTATTTGATGTATATGAGTGCCTTGCCTGCATACATGTAGTGCACCATATTCAGACATCAGAAGAGGCTGTCACACACCCTGGACTTGTGTTTACAGATGGCTGTGAGCCCCCATGTGAGTGCTGGGAACCCAACCCAGGTCCTCTGAAAGAACAAGTGCTCACTATTGCTAACCCATGTCTTCAGCTTCAAAGTGTGTCTGTGTGTGTATGTGGTGGTGGTGGGGGAGTGTTTGTACACAAGTAGTGAAATATACAATAAAGTTTCAAATACTAAAAATGAGTTTTTAATACTGAAATAAAAATATATCATGGGGTAGAATAGGGCATAAAAGAAAAAAAGGTGTAACTATGAGGATATTTAATTATTCCTTATAGTTAATGATTGCTTTAAAGCACATACAATATAATCAAACACCAAAGAGAGATTATTATTGTAAATACCTTTGGCATGGCAGTAGAATATATAATTAGCGTATAAAAATTAATGGCTTTCCTAGAACCAATAATAAACATACTAAGAAAAACATCAGGAAAACACTCACATTAACAGGTGAATGAAAACATTAATAAAGAAAAAAGAACCTAGGGGAAAAGCTTTGAAGGTAAAAGTGTACTTTTACCACCAACCATAGTTGGTCATGTACACACAACATGAAACAGGAAAACTGTTAAGAACTGGAGAAGAAAAAAAGGAAAACAATAAAAGATGGAATGTCCTCCATGTTCAGAAACTGTCATATTACTGAAACTTTTCTAAAGACACAATTCAGTATTTATAAGTGCATATGGGATTCTTCATAGAATCAGAAGAAATAAGCTAAAATTTAGATGGAGACACAAAGACCCTAAACTGCCAAGAGGCTGAGGAAACACAATGCTGGAGAAATCTTGATACCAGATCTTAAAGTGGACTACAGACTCATAGTGCCTAATATTGCATGGTATTTGTGCAGAAATAAACACATGAACCACAGGATAGAGATGGGAACAAACAAAGGCTACATTGCAGATGTCTAATTGTGAACGAAGGGAGAAAATCACAGGCTGGAACCTAGGCAGCTTCTTTAAAGACTGGTTCTGGGGAAAGTAGATGTCCATATGCAGAAGATGCAAGCAGATCTTTCTCTCTCACCCTAAAATCATTTAAAATGAACCAAAGGTCTGAATCAAAGCCTGCAAATTTGAATCTAGCAGAGAAAAATTGAACAAAGAGACTCCAGGGCAGAGGCACAAGCAGGGACTTCCATTGCACTGGGTATGTGGGTTCTCTCATTTCCCAAAGCTCTTCCTCCACCTTCTCAGGAAATCATTTGTATTTCTTACTAATTTTTCTTTTTCAAAAAGTGATAGTGCGTCATCGAAGCTTGCTATGCGACATTTGTAATTTATATTTTAGTTAACATATCTGTGTATTGACTAAATTTAAGAAAGTTGTTTATTGTTTTCCATTATAGGGTTTCTTCTAAGAAGGTTACACCTGGTGTATATGGCTTATATTACTAAATTCCACATTGGTGCTCCAGATTTTTAAATTATTTTAGCCATGAGTTTTGCATTTTTATTTTTTTCTTAGTAACTTCAGTTTGACTAGCCTACTTTATTTTTTCTTGTGGGATAGATTTGCTTATCTT
Source organism: Mus musculus (assembly GCF_000001635.26). NCBI lineage: Eukaryota > Metazoa > Chordata > Mammalia > Rodentia > Muridae > Mus > Mus musculus. The sequence goes on from NC_000067.6 coordinate 97,107,772, forward strand.
TAAAACAATTAAGTATAGTTATTTTTTGATCAACTCTATAAAAGTATTTGGAAATTTACATGTATATATGTATATATACATATGTAACACAAAGATCAAAAAACTGTGATTTGAAAAAGAGCGAGGAGGACAGAGACTTTGAAACAATGAAATTTTATTCTAATGTTAAAATATAAAATAAAATAAATGTTGCCATATGTATGTGTTTTCTGCTGAGAAGTGTGTTAGTGGGTATATCTCGACTCTTACATGCTATTTTCTTTCATTCCCTTGAGAATAGTTTTGTTACCTTTTATCTCTGAGAGCTAGATTATAGTATGATTTCCATAGACTTGGCAGAATGTAATCTGTTAGATGACATTTGACTGCCCTATTCCTGAATATTTATATCCTTTTCATTTTAGTGATTTTTTCCTTTGGAAAGTCTTTTCATATCTTTGACATATTAAAGTCTCTCTTGAATTCCAACAATCACATTATCTGTTCTTTCCACTCATTCTCAAATACCTTCATATTCCACCTCAGTATTTTTATTCTTCTTCACCTGTGTATTTTCCAATTGCCTACTACAATCTTAGTAACTCTTCCTTCTGTTGTATCTATTATGCTACTAATACCTTAATTTTACCTTGTGTAGTTTGCATATCAAGATGAATTTTTGGTTTGCATATCTATGTTAAATCTTCTCTGGAAACATGAAATCATATGTCCATATTATTTTTTAAAAACCATTTGACTCTGTGTGTGTGTGTTTGTGTGTGTGTGTGTGTGTGTGTGTGTGTGTGTGTGTGTGTGTGTGCATAAACCATTGCCTATGGAAACTAGAGGTATATGCAGTTGTGACCAAAGTCATGTCTTTTCCAAGAGTGGTATGCATCTTTAACTGCTAATACATATCTTTAGCACCTTATTTTCAAATTTTTTCTCCTGAGGAACTTCCACAATAATGGTACAAGTATATATTGCCACCAGTAGTGGATAAATGTTTTGTTTTCTCCACATCCTCCTGAGCATTTATTCCCATGATTATAGCTATTCTAATTAAGATGAAAGGGTATTTAAAGGCACATTCAGTTTACATTTTCTTAATGGGAGAGGATGTCAAACATTTTTCAAATTCACTTTGTCCATTTGTACTTTTAAAGGAACCTATTATTTAAATTTTTAACATGTGTTCTAATAGTGAACACATAGACTTCTCTTTGGCCACATTTGCTCTTTGCTTGCTTGTTTCTGCCCTCACTAACAAATCCATCATTTCACTGGACTTAGAGACTACTTCTTCAAGACTCAACATATAGTGAAGACCATCTAAGACATCCAGACTCAAGGACTGAATAACTACTAATATTCCACACATAGGCAATCATCATTGGATGAGCTAGAATTCATGAGTATGTATATGTGTATATAATGCCTGTACTATATATAAAATATATATTATATATGCTCCTATATATAAATGTAATAAATAAAATGTAATATAAAATAAAATATAATATAGTATAATATAACTATATGTTATATTATAACATATAATTGTTATGTAATACATAATATAAAATATTTTACATAGTACATAATATAGCATAAATAATTTAATTATGGATATATCATTAATAAATAATAATAGTTAATTAATTTAAGTGATCAATTAATATAATTTACTTAATTTATTTAGTTAATCAATTGCATGTGTTTGTACTTTCTATCAGGTGAGACCTCATTCTAAAGAAATGTCTTGACCTTGTATCCCGGGTCCCTCAGAGATCAGGCTGCACAGGAGAGCACGTGGGCTGCAGAAGCAACAGAGCTTCTTGGGCAGGACCCTTTTGGGACTTCATCTTCAGCCATGAGGCAGAGCTGAGACCCAGACCTCTGCACATTTTCCCCACCAGTGGAGAGTCAGCCTGCAGGGAGGGCTCTGATCACTGATTTAGGTGAGAAGTCCATCTTGTATCCTGGGTCCCTCAGAGACCACTCTGCACAGCAGAGAGCGCGGGCTGCAGAAACAACATAGCTTCTTGGACAGGGTCCCTTTCAGGCCTTCATCTTCAGCCAGGAGGCAGAGCTGAGCTCCAGACCTCTGTGCATCTTCCCTGCAAGATGAGAGCTTCCCTGCAGAGAGTACTCTGACCACTGAGACTTAGGAGAGAGTTGAACTCCCAGGAGTGCTGACCGAGGCTAACAGAATCACAGGAGGAACAAGCTCCAACCAAAGACAGCTATAACAACTAATGCCAGAGATTACCAGATGACGAAAGGCAAATATAAGAATTTTACTAACAGAAACCAAGACCACTGGACATCATCAGAACCCAGCACTCTCACAACAGCCAGTCCTGGATAATCCAACACACCCGAAAAGCAAGATTCAGATTTAAAATCATATCTCATGATGCTGGTAGAGGATTTTCAGAAAGGCATTAATAACTCAAAGAAATACAGGAGGACACTGTTAAACAGGTAGAAGGCCTTTAAAAGGAAGCACAAAAATCCCTTAGAGAATTACAGGAAAACACAAACAAACAGGTGATAGAATTGAACAAAACCATCCAAGATCTAAAAATGGAAGTGGAAACAATAAAGAAAACACAAAGGGTGTTTGTGTTTTGGACATAGCAACCCTAGGAAGGAAATCAGGAACCATAGATGTGAGCATCAGCAACAGAATACAAGAGTTGAAAGAGAGAATCACAGGTACAGAAGATTCCATAGAGAACATGAGCACAACAATCAAAGAAAATGCAAAATGTAAAAAGATACAAACTCAAAACATCCAGGAAATCCAGGACACAATGAGAAGACCAAACCTACAGATAATAGTAGATGAAAATGAAGACTTTCAACTTAAAGGGCTAGTAAATATCCTCAACAAAATTATAGAAGAAAACTTCCCTAACCTAAAGAGAGAGATGCCCATGAACATAGAAGAAGCCTACAGAACTCCAAATAGGGACCAGAAAAGAAATTCCTCTCCACACATAGTAATCAGAACAAAAAATGCAGTAAACAAAGATAGAATATTAAAAACAGTAAGGGGAAAAGGTCAAATAACATATGTGGGAAGCCACATGTGCCGTTGCAGAGTGGCGCTGGCTACTACTGGCCACTGCCCATGATTATGGGTAAACAACCAATGTGCGCATGTGCATAAGAGGTTTTTGCCTAGTCACTGCCTGGCCCGACGCATATTAATGAGGTACTGGTAGCATAACCAATCAGGTCTGGACACGTCACTCCTAGGCCTGTATAAGCAGCACCATTTCTGGGCTCAGGGTCTTTCGCTTATGCAATCAATGCTCTTCCAATAAACGTGTGCAGAAGGATCCTATTGTGGCGTCATTCTTGCTGGCGAGACGGGCGCTCACAAACATATAAGGGCAGACCTATGAAAATTACACCAGATTTCTCACCAGAGACTATGAAAGTCAGAAGAACCTGGACAGATGTTATACAGACCCTAAGAGAACACAGATGCCAGCCAAGGCTACTATACCCAGCAAAACTCTCAATTACCATAGATGGAGAAACCAAAGTATTCTCTGACAAAACCAAATTCACACAATATCTTTCCACGAATCCAGCCCTTGAAAGGATAATAAAGGGAAAACACCAACACAAGGACAGAAATTATGCCCTAGAAAAAGCAAGAAAGTAATCCAACAAACCTAATAGAAGAGAGCCACAAGAACAGAATCCCAACTCTAACAACAAAAATAACAGGAAGCAACAATTACTTTTGCTTGATATCTCTTAATATTAATGGACTCAAATCCCCAATAAAAAGACATAGACTAACGGACTGGCTACACAAACAGGACCCAACATTTTGCTGCTTACAGGAAACTGCCCTCAGGGGAAAAGACAGATACTACCTCAGAATGTAAGGCTGGGAAACTATTTTCCAAGCAAGTGATCTGAAGATACAAGTTGGAGCAACCATTCTAATATCAAATAAAATCGATATCCAACCCAAAGTTATTAAATAAAGACAAGGAGGGGCACTTCATTCTCATCAAAGGTAAAAATCTGCCAAGATGAACTTAAATTCTGAATATCTATGCTTCAAGTGCAAGGACAGCCACGTTCATTAAAGAAACTTTAGTAAAGCTCAAAGCACACATTGCAGCTCACACAATAATAGTGGGAGACTTCAACACACCAGTCTCATTAATGGACAGATCCTGGAAATAGACACTAAACAGAGACACATTGAACCTAACAGAAGTTATGAAACAAATTGGTTTAACAAATATCTATAGAACATTTTACACTAAAACAAAAGGATATACCCTTTTCTCAGCACCTCATGGTACCTTCTCCAAAACTGACCATATAATTGGTCACAAAACAGGCCTCAACAGATACAAAAATATTGAAATTATCCCATGCATCCTATCAGGCCACCATGGACTAAGGCTGATCTTCAATATCAAAACATTTAATAGAAAGCCAACATTCATGTGGAAGCTGAACAACAATAACTCAATGATACCTTGGTCAAGGAAGAAAGAAAGAAGGAAATGAAAGACTCTTTAGAGTTTAATGAAAATGAAGCCACAACATACTCAAACTTATGGGACACAATGAAAACAGTCCTAAGAGGAAAACTCATAGTTCTCAGTGCATCCAAAAAGAAACTAGAGAGAGAGAATAAACTAGCAGTGTGACAGTAAATCTAAAAGGTCTAGAACAAAAGGAAGCAAATACACCCAAGAGGAGAAGACTGAACTAAATAAACAAACTCAAGATGAAATCAAGGTAGTGGAAACAGAAAGAACTATTCAAAGAATCAAACAAACCAGGAGCTGGTTCTTTAAGGAAATCAACAAGATAGATAAACCCATAGCCAGACCAACTAGAGGGCACAGGAACAGCATCCTAATTTACAAAATGAGATATGAACGGGGAGATATAACAACAGAACCTGAGGAAATCCAAAGCATCAAAAGATCCTACTACAAATGGCTATAACTCAACAAAACTGGAAAACCTGGACCAAATGGACAAATTTCTTGACAGATACCAGGTACCAAAATTAAATCAGGATCAGATTAATGACCTAAACAGTCCCATAAGCCCCTAAAGAAATAGAAGTAGTCACTAATAGTCTCCCAGCAAAAAAAAAAAAAAAAAAAAAAAAAAAAAAAGCCCAGGACCAGACAGGTTTAGTGCAAGTGCAGAGATCTATCACACCTTCAAAGAAAACCTAATTCCAATTCTCCTCAAAGTATTCCACAAAATAGAAACAGAATGCACTCTCCCCAATTAATTTCATGAAGCCACAATTACTCTGATACCTAAACCACATATAGACCCAACAAAGAAAGAGCACTTCAGACCAATTTCACTTATGAATATTAATTCAAAAATATTCATTAAAATTCTCACTAACTGAATCCAAGAAGACATCAAAATGATCATCCATCATGATCAAATAGGCTTTTTTCCTGGGGTGTACGGATGGTTTACATATGGAAATCCATCAATGTACTCCACTTTATAAACAAATTCAAATACAAAAACCACATGATCATCTCATTAGATGCTGAGAAAGCATTTGACAAAATCCAATACCCATTCATGATAAAGTCTTGGAAAGATCAGAAATTCAAGGCCCATAGCTAAACATAATAAAAGCAATATACAGCAAACCAGTAGCCAACATCAGAATAATAGAGAGAAACTTGAAACAATCCCACTAAAATCAGGGACTATAAAAAGCTCCCCACTTTTTTCCTACCTATTTAATATAGTACTCAAAGTCCTAGCCAGAGCAATTAGAGAGCAAAAGAAAATCAAGGGGATAAAATTTGGAAAAGAAGAAGTCAAAACATCACTATTTGCAGATGATATGATAGTATATATAAGAGACCCTAAAAATTCCACAGAGAACTTCTAAACCTGATAACCAGCTTCAATGAAGTAGCTGGATATAAAATTATCTCATAAAAAAATCAGTGACCTTTCTCTACACAAAGGATAAACAGGCTGAGAAAGAAATTAGGGAAACAACCGATTCACAATAGTCTCAAATAATATAAAATACCTTAGTGTGTCTGTAACTAAGGAAGTAAAAGATCTATATGAAAAGAACTTCAAGTCTCTGAAGAAAGAAATCAAAGAAGATCTCAGAAGATGGAAAGATCTCCCATGCTCATGGATTGGCAGGATCAATATAGTAAAAATGGCTATCTTGCCAAAAGCAATCTACAGATTCAATGTATTAATAATTCCATCATAATTCCAACTCAGTTCTTCAGAGAATTAGAAAGGGCAATTTGCAAATTCATCTGGAATAACAAAAAACCTAGGATAGCAAAAACTCTTTTCAATAATAAAAGAACCTCTGTTGGAATCACTATGCCTGACCTCAAACTCTACTACAGAGCAATTGTGATAAAATCTGTGTGGTACTGGTACAGTGACAGACAGGTAGATCAATAGAATAGAACTGAAGACCCAGAAATGAACCCAAACAACTATGGTCACTGTATCTTTGACAAGGGAGCTAAAACCATCCAGTGGAAAAGAGCATTTTCAACAAATGGTGCTGGCACAACTGGCAGTTACCGTGTAGAAGAATGCTAATTGATCTATTCTTATCTCTGTGTACAAAACTCAAGTCTAAGTGGATCAAGGCACTCCACATAAAATTAGGAAAACTGAAACTTATAGAGGAAAAAGTTGGGATGAGCCTTGAAGATGTGGGCCAAGGGGAAAAATTCTTGAACAGAAAAGCAATGGCTTGTGCTATAAGATTGATAATTGACAAATGGGACCTCATAAAATTGCAAAGCTTCTGTAAGGCAAAAGACACTGTCAATAAGACAAAAAGGCCACCAACAGATTGGAAAAGGATTTTTACCAATCCTAAATCAGAGAGGGGACTAATATCCAAAATCTATAAAAAACTCAAGAAGATGAACTCCAGAAAATCAAATAACCGCATTAAAACATGGGGTACAGAGCTAAACAAAGAATTCTCAACTGAGGGATACAAAGTGGCTGAGAAGCACCTGAAAAAATGTTCAACATCCTTAATCATCAGGGAAATGCGAATCAAAACAACCCTGAGATTCCACTTCATACCAATCAGAATTGCTAAGATCTAAAATTCAGGTGACAGAAGATGCTGGCAAGGGAGTAGAGAAAGAGGAACACTCCTCGGTTGGTGGTTGGATTGCAAGCTGATACAACCTTTCTGGAAATCAGTCTGGTGGTTCCTCAGAAAATTGGATATAGTACTACCAGAAGATCCAGTACTGCCTCTCCTAGGCATATACCCAGAAGATGTTCCAACCTGTAGTAAGAGCACATGTTCCAATATTTTCATAGCAGCCTTATTTTTAATAGACAGAGGCTGGAAAGAACCCAGAGGACCCTCAACAGAAGAATGGATACAGAAAATGTGGTACATTTAAACAATGGAGTACTATGCAACTATCAAGAACAATGAATTTGTGAAATTCTTAGACAAATATGTGGATCTGGAGGTTATCATCCTGAGTGAGGTAACCAAGTCACAAAAGAACACACGTGATATGCACTCACTGATAAGCAGATATTAACCTAGAAACTTACAATATCCAAGATACAATTTACAAAACACATGAAACTCAAAAACAAGGAAGACCAAAGTGTGGATACTTTGTTCCTTCTTAGAATGGGGAACAAAAGACCCATGGAAGGAGTTACAGAGACAAAGTTCAGAGTTGAGAAGGAAGAAAGGACCAGCCAGAAAATGCCCTACAGGGGAATCCATCCTGTATACAACCACCAGACCCAGACACTATTGCATATGCCGTCAACATTTTGCTGACAGGACCCTGATATAGCTATCTCTTGTGAGGCTATGTTAGTGCCTGGAAAATACAGAAGTGAATGGTCACAGTCATCTATTGCATGGAAAACAGGGCCCCTAATGAAGGAACTAGAGAAAGTACCCAAGGAGCTAAAGAGGTCTGCAACCCTATAGGAAGATCAACAATATGAACTAACCAGTATCCCCCAGAAATGTGTTTCTAGTTGCATATGTAGCAGAGGATGGCCTAGTAGGCCATCAAGGGGATGGGAAGCCCTTGGTCTTGCAAAGATTATATGCTCCAGTACAAGGGAATGCCCAGGCCAGGAACCAGGAGTGGGTGGGTCTGGGAGCAAGGCGTGGGGAGGTTATAGGTGACTTTCTGGATAGCATTTGAAATGTAAATGAAATAAATATCTAATAAAAAATAAAACATCTTGCACACACATTAAGTTAAAACAAAAATGAAATAAAACACACAACCAAATTAAAAAAAAAAAGAAATATCTTCAGTGTTGGTGTCTAGTACTGCTATACAATAAAACATCTTTCTGGCCCTGTTCTATTCCTTTGAACATCATTATATTTGTCATTTGCTTTTCAGAAATTCTAGTCAAGATGTTTACTTCTTTGAGTTTGTAGCCACTTTTACTATTTAAAAGCTAGACATTATCCTAGATTCAGCTTTGCCAAGATTCTACTTTTAATGTAATGTAGGTTTTTCAGCAATACAATAGATATACAGATGCAAACATCCTCAAAAAACTGCTTGCATACTGAGTACAAGAGCATACCCAGAAGTTCATCCTCCATGATAAAGTAGGCTTAATCCCAGTGGTGCAGATATCATTCTATATATTTAATTCAATTACAACAATCTGAATGACGAAAAGACATGACCATTACATTAGATACAAAAGTGGACGTTGACAAATGCAACATCACTTTATGATCAAAGCCCTGGATATTCTAATGATATAAGTGACCCACCTCAACACAACAGTGGTGATTTACATCAAGCTCACATCTAACATCAACCTAAATAGAAAGAAAGTCAAAGCATTTCTACTAAAATTAGAACCAGGTACAAAGGACTCTTTCCACACTTACTCATTTTAGTACTTAAAATCTAACCTAGAACAGTAAGACAACTGAAGGAGATCAAGGTGATAGAAATATAAAAGGAAGACTTCAAACTGTCTTTATTTGCAGATTATATGCTTTATGAATAAAAGAGCCTAAAGACACCATGAAGAAACTTCTGCTAATAAACACTTTTAGCAGACTAGCAGAAGCCAAAATCATCATCAAAAATTCAGCAGCCTTCCAATATACAAATAACAAACTGGCTAAGAGAGAAATCAGTGAATCAAGACATTTCACAATAGCCTCAGAAAATCTCTTGAGTGAGAATCTTGTGTAATAAAAACTTAGTCCATTAAGAAGAACATTAAGATGAGATCCCACCCCCTTATGGATAACAAAGATTAATAGAGTGAAAATTCCCATTCTAACAAAAGCAAACATCTGATTCAACAACAAAAACCATCAAAATTGCAACACCATTCTTTGCAAATAAAAATTCATTTTCATATGAAGACACATGCAAGCACACACACACAGACACACACACATGCAAGTGCACACATGCATGTGTACACACACACACACACACACACACACACACACACATACACACATAAATAAAACAGAAAAACAGCCCTAAAAAGAGAAAGAAGTGCTTAAGATATCACCATTTTTGATTTCTAATTTTACTAGAATCTATCATAATGAAAACAGCATGTTATTGGCTTAAAAACAGACATATTGATCAATGGATTTAAATTGAAGTCCCAGACTTATTTCCACAGGTATGGACATCCGATTTGCTGTTAAGAAGCCAAAACCATGCACTGGAGAAAAATAGTATCTTTTTAAAAATGGTGGTGGTAAAACTCGATAGCTACATGCACAAGAATGCAAATGGATCCATATCTGTCTCTTTGCAAGTGAAGCACTGATATCTAGTTGGTTTATTGTCTCCCAAAATATTTGATGACTTCATTTGAATTCATTTTATTTATGTGCTTATTTTACAAAGCTTCTACTGTAGTGTGTTTCCATATAGGACATGATATTAAGTCTTTTCTTTCTCATTCATTCATAAAACAAAAAAAAAATGAAACAACCACATAAAAGTAAAAATATAAACAAACAAGCAAAGGATCAATGATACAAAGAAATAAATTATAAAACATAACAAAATAAAAAAATACCTATTAAAAATATGGAGTATTCTGCTAGCAGCCTTCAGATGAAGATGTAGAACTCCCAGATCCTCCTGCGCCATGCCTGCCTAGAAGTTGCCCTGCTCCCACCTTGACGCTGATGGACTGAATCTCTGAACCTGTAAGCCAACTGGTCCCAATAAAATGTTGTTCTTATAAGAAAAATATAAATTGAGTTTATTTTTCTTTGGGCAACAACTGGCCATGGGACCTACTATGAAGTGTTGTTATTACATGTAGTGACATTCTGCTGTAGAAAACATATTGTCCCTAGGTATACAACATCATGTGAGTAGGAAGGTAGCTTGGAGGAGTTTGGTAGAAGGGAAGAATATGAACAGAATATATTCTACGAAAAAATCTTTTAATTAAATAATAACCAAGATAAAACCTTCTATATATCATACACATTACTGTTATTGTAGTGTTTTGAATGAGCATTTTGTATTTTTAACAACAAAATATAAAGTTAACACTTTTAATTAATAATATTGATTGTACTTCAAACAGTAAAAATTCAAATTCACAGTATAAATGTACCTATGTTTTCATATATGTATATATCAGCTACATTTGCCCTATTTTCTGTGTATTATTTATGCACCACTGTAACTATTTAACAAGTATTTTATACAATGTGAATTAAATACAAAAGCAAATAGTATGACTTACATTTCGACTGTTTTTTCTTTGGGTGGAGGCTGAAAATTCTGCAGTCCTCCTACCATACCCAGAAGGTATCCTATCAGATATGCAGAATGTCCAATAGCTTGAAAATGAACAGAGCACCAAAGAAATTCAAAATCAGATTTGATAATATAAAATACAAGTGATATCTGAAAGTTTTTCATGCTGTTCTATAGTACTTGACAGAGGAAAGATGGATAGGAAAAGAAAGGAACAAGAGTCAGTGTAAAAAAGTAGAAGAGAGGTAATTGTAAATACTTCCAGAATTTAGTCTAACAAATTTCAAATACATAAGACAGGAAGCTGGTGAGGAGTTCATATGGGAATTAATGATAGTCTTAGTGTTGAAGCTAGACATGAGCCACAATTGCTGCTGGGTTGGGAACAGTCAGTCTGCCTTGTTAGGACTCTACATTGCTTGAGCTGAGGCCTGTTTTTATCTCAAAAGTTAACAGCTTTACTCAGTGTCTAATGATTGTGAATGTTAATCATACCTAAGACGACAGAGATCCATCTAGAATACTGTCTAACAGTACAACTGGGTGGCATATCTTCTTATCTAATGAAGTATTGGATATTCATATAATTTAATTAAAATTACGAACATAATTATATCTAATTTAATTTATTAATTTAATGTATCATAAATATATTTATTCAAAATGAGCATGAATAAATATATTACTTTAGTATGTCATTATAGACATTTTCAGAGTAAGTATAAAATAAGTTTATATTTTTAAAAATGAGATCTGATATCTCTGTGAAAATACTTCTTAATTCTGACCTACCAGGACCATAATTTATGACTGGTTACCAGATAGGTTATTTGTGAGTGAATAAATGCTTATTTAGGTATGACACAGTTTACATAAGACATTGTAAATGGAAGAGATGATACCATGTGCAGCTATCTCCTTCTCCCCCCACTTTACTCCACTCTCTACACTTTCCTTGATTCTCCATAAAACTCCACACTCTCTTGGGGAAAGAGAAACCGAGACAGACAGAAAATTTTGAAACTTAAAACATACATATACTCTCTATTCCTGTAAAACTTTTCAGTGACATTTAAATGCTTTACTGTTTCAAATTTCATAATTAGAAATATCAATGTGATTTGCAAATAAGTCCTCACTACTCAGTACACAGTGTTATCACAGGGCCAACAGTACTTATCTATCAGTTAAAACACACAGAAATCTGATAATTATTAAAAATGGGCCTTATAATTTAAAACAAATAACTTGCCTAAATAGAAGCCGCATGAACTTGTGGGAATGTGGTCAAAAATGAAGGTTATGCCAAGGATATAAATTGGCATCCCTGCTATGCCATGGATACACTGCCCAGCGATGTGGAAATAGATACATTTTGATCTGTTCGGAACTGAGTTTCCACAAATTATATTTCTCTTTTCATTTTCTTCCATGCACAACTCTTTTGAAAGATAAAAATATATTTTACTGAATTGAGTTCAAAATTAAATGTACAGTTAATTTTCTATTGCTACCAGCACATGTTTTTCTCATTGTTAGATTGAGTATAGTCATAGAATCAATTCCTCATATTGCTCTAAATAGAAATAGCACAGTAAAAGAAAATGGTCAGAAATACAAAAAGAAATGCACATATTATGAAATGGTGTGGTTATTTAGCTGCACAGGATTACATGTACACAGATATTCTTATATATATGCACATTTACACATACACAATACATATTCCACCCATTTTCCAATACTTTGTATCCTGTTGTTCTGACATTTGTCTTCTGAGTCTTATATCCTGGTACTTTCTTTAGCAATCTTTAAATTACATGTACACTACTACTTTGACTAAACAATTGTCTATTTTAGACCTTTGAGTTTCTATGCTATACTATTGTGATTAGTTTATAAAATACCTCTCTAAAGTCTCATGTGTTCAGTACTTAATTCCCTGTTGATATTATTTGGAGAATTCCTAGAAGTATGAGATATGAGAGAGAGAGAGAGAGAGAGAGAGAGAGAGAGAGAGAGAGAGAGAGCACTCCAGGTTTCTGAAAGTTACATCTTATCCCAGCTCCATCTTGTCTTCATTTTGCTTTGTTTCCACCAGGAGGTAAACAGACTTTTTGCCCACTCCCAGTTTTATGCCTGGCCATGGACTCAGAGTCAATGAAGACTAGCAACCTTGGAAGTACCACTTTGAAAATGGGATTTAAAAACACTATGTTCATAGCAGCCTTATTTATAATAGCCAGAAGCTGGAAAGAACCCAGATGCCCCTCAGCAGAGGAATGGATACAGAAAATGTGGTACATTTACACAATGGAGTACTACTCAGCTATTAAAAAGAATGAATTTATGAAATTCCTAGGCAAATGGATGGACCTGGAGGGCATTATCCTGAGTGAGGTAACCCAATCACAAAAGAACTCACACGATATATACTCACTGATAAGTGGATATTAGCCCAGAAATTTAGAACACCCAAGATATAAGATACAATTTGTGAAACACATGAAACTCAAGAAGAACAAAGACCAAAGTGTGGATACTTTGCCCCTTCATATAATTGGGAACAAAACACCCATGGAAGGAGTTACAGAGACAAAGTATGGAGCTGAGACGAAAGGATGGACCATCTAGAGACTGCCATACCCGGAGATCCATCCCATAATCAGCATACACCAGCAAGATTTTGCTGAAATGAACCTGATATAGCTGTCTCTTGTGAGACTATGCCGGCGCCTAGCAAACACAGAAGTGAATGCTCATAGTCAGCTATTGGATGGATCACAGGGCCCCCATTAGAGGAGTTAGAGAAAGTACCCAAGGAACTGGGGGGATCTGCAACCCTATAGGTGGAACAACAATATGAACCAACCAGTACCCCCCGAAGCTCATGTCTCTAGCTTCATATGTATCAGAAGATGGCCTAGTCGGACATCAGTGGAAAGAGAGGCCCATTGGTTGTGCAAACTTTATATGCTCAGTACAGGGGAATGCCAGGGGCAAGAAGTGGCAGTGGGTGGGTGGGTGGGGAGTGGGTGGGAGACTTTTGGGATAGCATTGGAAATGTAAATGAAATAAATATGTAATATTAAAATAAAAACACACATCTTTCACCGGGTAATGGTGGTGCATGCCTTTAATCCTAGCACTTGGGAGACAAAGGCAGGTGGATTTCTGAGTTTGAGGCCAGCCTGGTTTACAAATTGAGTTCCAGGACAGCCAGGACTATACAGAGAAACCCTGTCTCAAAACACAAACAAACAAATAAACAAACAAACACCCACATCTTTCCTACTTTACGTTTTTTGTGTCTTACATTTTTTCATAGCAAGAATACAACTAAATGTACATGGGATATTAAATTATAAAGATTAGTTACTGTTTGGTCATGCTCCCATTTGATCTTAAAATCCTTTGGATCACAGGCTATTTCTTAATCTTCTGACTCACATGGTTATGGGGCTTGTGTATTTATACTTGCTCATAGATTGGCAGAACTAAGCAGTTCATGCTAAACCATAGCTATTATGACCACCTTGGTTGAAATTTAAATGCTCATAAAATGCTATGTAGGAACTAATAAAATAAAAGTACAACCTATAACACCAACTAAATGGTATTTGCTGTAGTTTCTGTGGAACAACATATAACTCAGTGGAAATGGGAACATGCCCTAAAATTGTGATTTATCTCAACATATTACTCTTTTTTTGTTTTTTTTAAATAATACATACTGTGTTCAATGGGTTTTTATGACATTTTCATATATGTATAATGTATTCCAATTGATTACATATCTTTACTCTCTCTGTTTGCCTCAGACTCCCACTGACTGGCTTCCAATTTGCAACTGGAACCCTTTACTATGTTCACAGTCTTATTTTTTTAATGACTTAATAATCTGCATTAGAAGTGTTTGCTGGATAAAAGGACAAGGGTCATTTGTAGGAATGTGGGCCATATGTACCTTGCCAGGGACACTACTTTTTTTCTTCTTCCTCCTCCTCCTCCTCCCCCTCCTCCTCCCCCTCCTCCTCCTCCCCCTCCCTCTCCTCCTCCTCCCCCTCCTCCCCCTCCCCCTCCTCCCCCTCCCCCTCCTCCCCCTCCTCCTCTCTCTCTCTCTCTCTCTCTCTCTCTCTCTCTCTCTCTCTCTCTCTCTCTCTCTCCCCCCTCTCTCTCTCTCTTAGAGAAACACCTAGCTACATGTACATCTACAGGAATGCATAGTGAGCTAATTTTCTCCCCATGATAGGTTGTTCACAGATGCTATCTTGGGTAACTGATGTGCACACACTCCCTGCTGCTATGAATTCAAGACTATAATGACCTCTTCATGCCTAAGTTCAATGTTTCACACAACTTCTCACACCCTCTGCCCCATCAAGCTCTTTCCTTCTTCTGCCTTTTCTTCTGCTATGTTCTGTGATCTTTGTAGGACCCATTTATGGCTGCACCTGTAACAGTCACTCTTTCTTAATTCTTATTCTTCTCATCTTTCCATCTAATGTCTTTTAGTATGTGGTCCAAATAATCCTTTAAAACTCCTGTGAGAATGTTCCTGTTAACTATCTCAGTGGCCCTGCATATGTTTTTTTTTCTTCTGTAATTACCATTAACACTTCTTTAAAATTTTCTCTCTTGCAACATGCAAACTCTCAGAAAATTACAACTTTAGTCAAATTATCACTTTTCCATGATCTCTGGCTATACTTTTAGAACTGATGAAATCTGTGCCATTCAAAATCCAGTTTAACTCCATGGTGAATAGACTCAAGAAGGTCCTTCAGGTAATGAGAGTCAAAAATGTAACCACCCCCCACCCCATGAGGCCATTTACCTCTGCCTTATTCTAGTCAGTTAACTTACTAGTCTATCTACTCCTAAGGATCACACTTCTCAGATTACCACTGACTACAATTTTTGAGACAAAATAATAAAAAATTCTTCCTTGAGTATATTGAAGATTACAAATAATGTAAACTATCAGCAACATAAACCCCAAAAGTGAAACCATCAAGAAGTTGGGTGTGTCCAATATTAGAAATACTAATTCAAGCTCTAATTTCACAATAAGTAAAGTTTAATTACATTAAATAACATGAGCTATGTTACTGGATTGACAGAAATAACTATTGTAACATTTTAGGTAAAAGTCATGTTGAAGTTAGCCACAGCAATGTGTATCAAATGAAAAAAACATGAAGTGGTCTTTCATACACTCTTGTAGAAAAACAAGATTTCAACAAGTGACAAAAAGAATGAAAAGGACTTGGAGCTGAAGGGGTCCTCAGCAATTCAAAAATCTGGGTGTTCTTCCAGAGAACCAGCATTCTGTTTCCAGCACATAAATGCCAGCTCAAACCCATCAGTACCTCCAGTTCAAGGGAATCTGACAAACTCTCTGGCCTAGGCAGAAATCAGCATGTATATGCTGTCTATGCATACATACATACATGCAAAACACTCAAACCAATACAAAAAAACATTTAATATTTTATGGCATATAAACACCCTCCTTTTTCCTCAATTACAATTTAACCATTATAAATAAAAAGCAGCAATTAATTTGAGGGTGACTGTGAGGAACTACACAGGATTGGAAAAGAGGGACCAATATGAGACTGGTTAGGAGGATAAGACATGGGGTGAGGTTTTGTTTGTATAAGCTGAAATGAATGTATAGTCAAAAGGATTTATACACATAATCCCATTTAGAACCAAATGTATAAAGCATAGATGATATGAACAGGATTCAACAGTAAGAAAAAATATTTACTGCTATGACTCCTCAGTGCTGATAACAACCTTTTCAAGATTCGTTTTTTTTTTAAATTGTGCTTCTCTCTCTCTTCTCTCTCTCTCTCTCTCTCTCTCTCTCTCTCTCTCTCTCTCTCTCTCTCTCTCTCTCTCTGTGTGTGTGTGTGTGTGTGTGTGTGTGTGAGAAAAAGCCAGTGCCATTAGAGAACTGTAGAGTATATCAGATCCCCTAGAGGTGTGCTTATGTGTGGTTTCTGGTTACCTATTACACATGTTTGAAATGAATCAGGTCCTCTGCAAAGGTAGTACATGGTCTTAATTACTGCCTAGAATGCTTAATATTTATAAGACAAGTTCCTGATGATTCTAGTATTTCTGATCAGAATACTGTTAAGAGAACAAAGTAAGGAAATGCTTTTCATTCTTTTCACTAGTCAACTTCTCATTGAAGCAAATATCAGATCTATAAATATGACATTAAAACATGTATAATATAAACTTCTTACATTTCTGCACATCATATACTCTGTAACTATTTTAATATTAAAATATTCATGCTTCATATTAACTACTTTTAAACTTTATGTTGTGTAAATGTTACAAATATACCATACATTTTAAACTTCAAAAACATTCATTTACATACATATACATTTTGCTTACTTATCATGTCTTGTTAAAACCCACTTTATCATATATACAAAGCCTGTCCACGATAAGGAAGGCTCTGGAACAATAGTGTAAGAAGTATACTCCAAAGACATTTCAAGTAGATCTTATTTAGTAGGAATAATGAAAAATTGTGGAATCAACACTGAACAATGTCACAACGCTACTATCTTTGTAGATTCAAATGTTAGTCAATGAGTATCATACAGCTTTTTAAAAGGATTAATTTTCTATTTACACCTTCATTATATGTAGGCTTATTCATGTATTTGAACTTTTATGGGTCTGTGCTATGAATAAAACAAACAGAATGACTAAAGTATCTGGTAGAAAATAAAATGACTTTCCAGACTTCTCTAGAGATTTGTAACATCCATAAAATTGTATGAAAGAAATAATTTTATTCATTATCCCACAATATTACTTCTTTGAATCATCTTGTCTGAGAGATGAAACAGAGAGCTACAGGTAGTTACTAAGTGTTGTTATATAAATACTTACAGAAGAAAGGATACACAGATATACCCCACTATCTATTCTCAATTCCTTGAACCAATTAGTTAAATAAATATTGATTTAGTGCATGATAATATATTGGAAAACAGTATCTCACCTATGCTTTGTCTTCCCGGTATTATAATTTCATATGTAAAGAAAGGAAAAGCAAATAACATCGATTCAAGTCCCATTAAAATGCAGGAAGCTGCAATCCATCTTGTCCTGTTCCCTTTACTTCCAAAGTGTGCTATAATTATTGCTACGACAAAAGACGCAATATAATCACTGAAATCCATCAAATACCACTCTGTCCTCGTCAGAGAAAATTGAACTTGATATATGTTTAAAGTCATATCAACAACAGCAAATAAAGCACCTAGGAAGATAAAAGAAAGACAAAGTCAATAAGATTAATATTAATATACAAAACAGATCACTATTACAATCACAGAAAACTTTAATCTTATTCAAGTTTATTTTCTGATGTTATGAACATTAAAACCAGTAAACTAACGAAATAAAATAACTTGAATGAAATATTTTTACCTCAATATAAGAAACTATTTTAAGTACCTGTATTAGTAGTCATAGAGATCAACTACATTTGAACCCTCTTTTCATTCTTTTAAATGTACCATGTACCAATTTTAAAGAAGTAATAAATAATATGATGGATGTTTACCTATTTTCACTAAATTGAAACTGTAAGGGCAGGTGAACCCAGCTTTGATTTCCAAATATAGCCTTTTTCGATAACTAGGATGCTGTGCCTGAAGCTTGACCTTTCTCTACATTTTCAATCTTAAAAAAAATTATGTATACATTTCATGTAAATTGTTTTTAGGAACATGAAGTACATGGTAGAATTATCTGTGTACAATCACCATGCATCATGTAAAGAAGAAAAAAATCATATTAAGGGAAAAATAACATGATACAAGGAATAGCTACCAAAAGAATTACATTTCTTGGACTGAAAATAGAAAAAGGTTAAAATTCAAACTCATGGTGTGTCTGCAAAGTGGCAGGGTCTCATGTCATTGCTGAAGCCACCATAGCTGCTGTTGCCCAATTACCCAAACACTCATTGGATTGCAGGGATGCAGGAATCCATACTGCTCTTCCTAAAGCTCCTAAAGCTCTGAGGACCAACTGATCCCCGCTGGTCTAAGGCCCCAGGGCCAGACCCAGGAGCACAGTGCTGCTGACGTAGTCATGATTGATGCTGATTGCTGAAAGGACCCTGATATAGCTATCTCTTGCAAGGCCATGCCGGGGCCTAGCAAACACAGAAGTGGGTGCTCACAGTCAGCTATTGGATGGATCACAGAGCCCCCGATGGAGGAGCTAGAGAAAGTACCCAAGGCGCTAAAGGGGTCTGCAACCCTATAGGTGGAACAACAATATGAACTAACCAGTACCCCCAGATTTTGTGTCTCTAGCTGCATATGTATCAGAAGATGGCCTGGTCGGCCATCAGTGGAAAGAGAGGCCCATTGCACTTGCAAACTTTATATGCCTCAGTACAGGGCCAAGAAGTGGGAGTGGGGGGAAGGGGAGTGGGGAGGAGGGCTTGGGGGACTTATGGGGTAGCATTGGAAATGTAAATGAAGAAAATACGCAATTAATAAAAAAAGAAAAGAAAAGAATATCTATTCTCTAATTTACCAACAAGAACCTCAATCACTGAGTGTTGCTCCTGCTGCCAAAATCAATACCCAAATCAGAAGACCACAGAAGATTCTGCCTATACTTTTTGTACCTACTGCCCCAGCCTCTCACTGACAATGGCTAAGTGTGAGAGCTGGCAGGAAGCTAGAGTGCAAATGTAGTTTCCAAGTTAGTACAAAAATTATTAGTAAAAATATATAACTAAAATAATAGAAGAGAAGGAGAAGGAAGAGAAAGGAGAAAACAACATGTGGATAACAGCAGTCATGTGTTTCTTTCTGCGATCTGAACCACTTGAAGCTTCATAACCCCTCAGTTCAAAAATGAGAAAACAAACTCCGGGTAGAAACCTGGTTAGCTGAGAGTGTTTCCAACTTGTGAGCAGAAATCGTGATGGCAATACTGTTTTCAACTTTATCTTAATCTCCAAAAGAATCGACCAGAACTTAAGTTGATCATTAAACAACATGCGCTAATTCAACACCACTTTCCCATCTGTTAGGAGGCTATAATCCACAATATGCAATGCACCCTGACACGCGGGGAGCCAAAGACTGAAGACAAGGGCAGAGCATTGGGTTAATTGGTTTTCGACATGTTCGGGAAAATATGTCTACTTCCACTGTCTCCTCCCCACAGTGCGTCAGCCTCATGACTACCTCAGTGACTCTTCTCACCCGAACAACCCTGTTTCTCCAAACTTACCATGAATTAAGACTGCTGCAACATATAAAGTCATAAAGCCATCAATGTTGTTGAAACGCTGTACAAAAGGCAAAACTATAGGGCCCAAACCAAGTGGCCCCTCCTTGGAAGCACTGTATCTTGGATCTATTAACAACAGTTCGGCACTTGTAGGAGACTTCTTCCTTTTTGGGAGCTTTGCGAACTTCTTCTTGGCAATTGGTATTGTTTTCAGATACGTTTGTAATTTCGTGACTCCCTCAGATTCACTTTTGTTTGTATCTTCCTTCGCTACCACCATAGCCTTTTTGTCATCTGACTTTTTATTGCGGACATGGGCCATGGCTTATCTGAAGCAGCTCTGTGGACACTGCAGGTATGTTTTGAGGCACCTGTGTACTCCCTGGTCTCAGGTGACTAACACTGTCCGTAAGAGAGCTGCCACTCTAACCTCTGCAGGAAACGTTATTTCAAGTACAGGAAACCAACGTCCCTACAGAATGATGCGGCAGAAGTTCCAAGTCTGGATTCCATCTTCTTTGTAACAGAGAAGGAAAGAAGAGGAAGGGAAGACAGGAGATGGGGAAGAGGAGAGAGGAGATGAATATGATTAAATCATGTTGATCAAAAAGTTCAAACAACTAATAAAACTATTTGAAAAAGGAACGGGAAAAATAAATTTGTACACAAAGCGCCAGAAACCAACCATCACTATCTCCAGGCTTCATTCAGTGTGGTGTCTCTGCAACTGGAAAATCTCACTAAATACAAATTCACTTAAGTAATAAATAAGTAAGGAAACAAGCCTAGATTCCTTCTTCTCTGTGTCACAGAGAAGAAAAGAAGGGAGAAGGGAAAGAAGAGAGAGAAGGAGTATATTATCACACAACATTGAACAAAATATCAAATAAATAATATTTGTAAAAGAAGCAGGGAAAAATAAACATGTAAGCAAAGAGCTGATAACCGATCAT
This sequence comes from Mus musculus, assembly GCF_000001635.26. Classification (NCBI taxonomy): domain Eukaryota; kingdom Metazoa; phylum Chordata; class Mammalia; order Rodentia; family Muridae; genus Mus; species Mus musculus. Next base: position 97,128,806 of record NC_000067.6, read on the forward strand.
CAGTGTTGCCACGCTTTTCTTATTGTAGTGTCTCTACGGCTGGATAATCTCATTTGATAAAATTCATTTAGTGTCTACGGTAATAAGTAAGAGTAAGGAAGGAAGCAAGTAAATATCAGAAAACATGAGACAATTTAAGCCTATACACCCTGATGGAAGAACTAGAAGAACAAGAAAGAGTCAGAATGAAATAGGACCAAATAAATAAATAAATAAATAAATAAATAAAGCAAGCAAGCAATGGCCTTGAATGAAAAGCTTTACCCTAAGGTATTTTATATTATGTGTGACTATTGAGAAGGGTGTTGTTTCCCTAATTTCTTTTCAGCCTGTTTATTCTTTGTATAGAGAAAGGTCACTGATTTGTTTGAATTAATTTTGTATCCAGCTACTTCACTGAGCTGTTTATCAGGTTTAGGAGTTCTCTGGTGGAATTTTTAGGATTATATATATATATATATATATATATATATATATATATATATATATGATCATGTCATCTACAAATAGTGATATTGTGACTTCTTCCTTTCCAATTAGTATCCTCTTGATCTCCTTTTGTTGTCTAATTGCTCTGGCTAGGACTTCAAGTACTATGTTGCATAAGTAGGGAAAAGTGGGGAGCCTTGTGTAGTAGCTGATTTTAGTGGGATTGCTTCAGCTTCTCTCCATTTAGTTTGATGTTGGCTACTGGTTTGATGTATATTGCTTTTATTATGTTTAGGTATGGGCCTTGAATTTCTGATCTTTCCAAGACTTTTATCATGAATCGGTGTTGGATTTTGTCAAATGCTTTCTCAGCATCTAACGAGAATATCATGTGGGTTTTTTTTTATTTGAGTTTGTTTATATAGTGGATTACATTGATGGATTTCCATATACAAACCATCCCTGCATTCCTGGAATGAAGCCTACTTGATCATGATGGATGATTGTTTTGATGTGTTCTTAGATTCAGTTAGTGATAATTTTATTGAGTATTTTTTCATCGATATTCATAAGGGAAACTGGTCTGAAGTTCTCTTTCTTTGTTGGGTGTTTGTGTGGTTTAGGTATCAATAGAATGAACTGGGTAGAATACTTTCTGTTCCTATTTTGTGGAATAGTTTGAGGAGAATTGGAATTAGATCTTCTTTAAAGGTCTGATAGAACTCCACACTAAACCCATCTGGTCGTGGGCTTTTTGGTTGGGAGACTATTAATGACTGCTTCTATTTCTTTCGGGGATATGGGACTGTTTAGGTCATTAATCTGATCCTGATTTAACTTTAGTACCTGGTATTCATCTAGAATTTATCCATTTCATCCAGGTTTTCCAGTTTTGTTGAGTATAGCCTTTTGTTGTAAGATCTGATGATGTTTTGGATTTCCTCAGGTTCTGTTGCTATGTCTCCTTTTTTTTTTTTTCTGATTTTGTTAATTAGAATACTGTCCCTGTTCCCTCTAGTTAGTCTGGCTAAGGGTTTATCTATCTTGTAGATTTTCTCAAAGAATCAGCTCCTCCTTTTGATTGATTCTTTGAGTATTTCTTTTTGTTACAACTTGGTTGATTTCAGCCCTGAGTTTGATTATTTCCTGCCATCTACTCCTCTTGGGTGAATTTGCTTCCATTAGTTCTAGAGCTTATAGGTATGCTATCAGTCTGTTAGTGTATGCACTCTCTAGTTTCATTTTCAAGGCACTCAGGGCTATGAGTTTTCCTCTTATGACTGCCTTGATTGTTTCCCATAAGTTTGGGTGTGTTGTGGCTTCATTTTCATTAAACTCTAAAAAGTCTTTCATTTCTTTCTTTATTTCATCTTTGACCAAGGAATCATTGAGTAGAGTGTTGTTCAGTTTCCATGTGAATGTTGGGTTTCTATTATTTATGCTGTTATTGAATAACAGCATTAGTCCTTAGTGATCTGATAGGATGCATGGGACAATTTCAATATTTTTGTATCTGTGGAGGCCTCTTTTGTGACCAATTATATGGTCAATTTGGAGGAAGTACCATGTGGTGCTGAGAAAAACGTATATTCTTTTATTTTAGAATAAAATGTTCTGGAGATATTTAATAAATCCATTTGTTTCATAACTTCTGTTAGTGTCCATGTGTCTCTGTTTAGTTTCTGTTTCCAGGTTCTGTCCATTAGTTAGAGTGGGGTGTTGAAGTCTCCCATTATTATTGTGTGAGGTGCAATGTGTGCTTTGAGCTTTACTAAAGTTTCATTAATGAGTGTGGCTGCCCTTGTACTTGGAGCATAGATGTTCAGAATTGAGAGTTCATCTTCATAGATTTTACCTTTGATGAGTATGAAGTGCCCCTCCTTGTCTTTTTTGATAACGTTGGGTTAGAAGTCAATTTTATTCAATATTAGAATGGCTACTCCAGCTTGTTTCTTCAGGCCATTTGCTTGGAAAATTGTTTTCCATCCTTTCATTCTGAGGTAGTATCTATCTTTTTCCCTGACGTGGGTTTCTTATAAGCAGCAAAAAGTTGGGTCCTATTTATGAAGCCAGTCTGTTAGTCTATGTCTTTTTATTTGTGAATTGAGTCCATTGATATCAGGAATTCTTGCAGCTGTCTTCTTTTATGTTTGTTGAAGGATAACTTTCTTGCTTTTTTTAGGGTGTAATTTCTTTCCTTGTATTGGTGTTTTCCCTTTATTATCCTTTGAAGTGCTATGATTGTATATATATGTGATGCTAAAAATTCCACCAAAACTCCTATACCTGATAAACAGCTTCAGTGCAGTAGCTAAATATAAAATTAACTCAAACAAATCAGTGACATTTCTCTACAAAAAGGATAAACAGGCTGTGAAATAAATTAGGGAAACAACACCCTTCACAATAGTCACAAATAATATAAAATACTTTGGTGTAACTCTAACTAAAGATGTGAAAGATCTGTATGATAAGAACTTCAAGTCTCTGAAGAAAAATATCAAAGAAGATCTCAGAAGAGGGAAAGATCTCCCATGCTCATGGATTGGCAGGATCAATATAGTAAAAATAGCTGTCTTGCCGAAAACAATTTGCAGATTGAATGCAATCCTCATTAAAATTCCAACTCAATTCTTCAGCTAATTAGAATGGGAAATTTGTAAATTCATCTGGAATAACAAAAAAACCTAGGATAGCAAAAACCCTTCTCAATGATAAAAGAACCTCTGGTGGAATCACCATGCCTGACCTCAAGCTGTACTACAGAGCAATTGTAATTAAAAACTGCATGGTTGTGTCACAGTGATAGACAGGTAGACCAATGGAATAGATTCAAAGACCCAGAAATTAACCCACACACCTATGGTCACTTGATCTTTGACAAAAAAAAAAAAAGCTAAAACCATACAGTTGAAAAAGACAGCATTTTCAACAAATGGTGCTGGCACAACTGGCAGTTAGCATGCAGAAGAATGAGAATTGATCCATTCTTATTTTCTTGTGCTAAGGTCAAGTCTAAGTGGATCAAGGAAGTCCACATAAAACCAGAGACATTGAAACTTATAGAGAAGAAAGTGGGAAAAAGCCTCGAAGAGATGGGGACAGGGGCAACATTCCTGAAGAGAACAGCAATGGCTTGTGCTGTAAGATAGAGAATCAAAAAATGGGACCTCATAAAATTGCAAAGTTTCTGTAAGGCAAAAGATACTGTTAATATGACAAAAAGGCCACCAACAGATTGGGAAAGGATCTTTACCAATCCTAAATCAGATAGGGGACTAACATCCAATATATGCAAAGAACTCAAGAAGATGAACTCCAGAAAATCAAATAACCCTATTTTAAAATGGAGTACAGAGCTAAAGAAAGAAGTCTCAACTAAGGAATATCGAATGGCTGAGAAGCACCTGAAAAACATGTTCAAAATCCTTAATCATTGGAAAATGGAAATCAAAACTACCCTGAGATTCTACCTCACACTAGTCAGAATGGCTAAGATAAAAAATTCAGTTCACAGCAGATGCTGGCAAGGATGTGGGGAAAGAGAAACACTCCTCCATTGCTGATGAGAGTGAAAACTTGTACATCTACTCTGGAAATCAATTTGATGGTTTATCAGAAAATTAGAAATAGTACTACCAGAACATCCAGCAATACATCTACTGGGCATATACCCAGAAGATGTTCCAACTTATAATAAGGACACATGTTCCACTATGTTCATAGCAGCCTTATTTATAATAGCCAGAAGCTGGAATGAACCCAGATATCCCTCAACAGAAGAATGGATACAGAAAATTTAGTACTTTGGATATAGAAAATTTAGTACTTTTACACAATGGAGTACTACTCAGCAAGCAAAAGCAATGAATTTATGAAATTATTAGGCAAATGGATGCATCTGGAGGATATCATCCTGAGTGATGTAACCCAATCACAAAACAACACAAATGATATACACTCACTGACAAGTGGTTATTAGCCCAGAAACTTAGAATACCCAAGATAAAATTTGCAAAACACATGAAACTCAAAAGAAGAAAGACCAAAGTGTGGATACTTTGTTCCTTCTTAGAATGGGAAACAAAATACCCATGGAAGGAGTTACAGAGACAAAGTTTGGAGCAGAGTTTGAAAGAACTACCATCCAGATACTCTCCCACTTGGGGAACCATACCATGAACAACCATCAAACCCAGACACTAGTCATATGTTAACAAGAGCCTGCTGACAGAAGCCCGATATAGGTATCTCCTGTGAGGCTCTTCCAGTGCCTGGCAAATACAGAAGTGGATGCTAACAGTTATCCATTGGACAGAGCACAAGGTCCCCAATGAAGGAGTCAGAGAATTAGCCAGGGAGCTTAAGGGGACTGAAGCCCCATAGAAGGAACATCAATATGAACTAACCAATACCCCCAGAGCTCCTTGGAACTATACAACCAATCAAAGAAAACACATGGGGGAACTTGTGTCTAGCTATATATGTAGCAGAGGATGGCCTAGTTGGTCATCAATGGGAGGAGAGGCTCTTGGTCCTATGAAGGCTCTAGGCCCCAGTATAGGGGTTGCCAGGACCAGGAATAGGAGTGAGTGGGTTGGGGACCAGCGGGAAGGGAGAGAAGATAGGTGATATTCCGGAGGGGAAATTAGGAAAGGGGATAACATTTGAAATGTAAATAGAGAATATATCTAATAAAAATACATAAAGCAGGTAGAAATAGAATTGAATGACGGGGCCCTTTTTCAGCTCCAGCAAACAGCAGAATTTGGCATATTTGGACATGTTGACCTGTCTTTAGAAGTAATAATAAAAGAAAGAGGTTATGGAATCTTCCTCTGTGACTAAAAAAAGTTGCTAACATAAGGATTGTGTCAAAGGTGTCCCTGGACTCCAAAATGTTGGAGATGCCAGATCCATTACATGCTTGCCAAAGAGGGCTAAACCGGGAGAATGAATTCAGCCCCACAGAAAGATGTGTGTTGCAATCAATAAAGTCCCACAGAATTCAGCCCCACAGAAAGATGTGTGTAAAATAAAAATAAAATAAAGCCAAAAGGAGATGGAGATTTGTATATCACTTTGACATCAGATGCAGAGATGCAGAGTTCAGAGTTTGCCAGGCTGGGGTTTTGTTTGCTTTTTTGATTTTGTGGTGTGTGTGTGTGTGTGTGTGTGTGTGTGTGTGTGTGTGTGTGTGTATGTGTGTGCATGTATTTTCTTTGCTTTTGTTTTGCCTTGCTATGGTCCTTCCTGACTGTGTTCTGTTCATTACCTTTTAAAACAGCAATGTATATCCTCTGCCATGTTGGAAGTATGTGATCTGCCTTTTGATTTTCATGTTACAAAGGATTACTGCTAAGAGATTATGTGAATCTCAGAAGACACTTGTAACTTTGGATTTTAAACAGTGTTGAGACTGTGTTAGGCTATAGGAACTCAAAAATTTGAACTAGTCATATTTGCATTAATTTCCAACTACAAGCATATTGAGGTTAGGAATTGAAATATAGTGATATGGTCACCATAGACTCATGTATTTTAATGCTTGACCATAGGAATTGGCCTTATTTGAAGAAAGGTAACACTGTAGATGTGGGCTTTAAGGTCTTCTATGCTTAAGCTATGACCAGTGTGGCAGATATTCCTTTTTATGCATGTGGATCAAGAGGTACAATGCTCAGCTCCATCTATATTATCATCTCTGCCTACATGCTGCCATGCTTCCCACCTTGATAATCATGAACTAATATCCTGAAAATGTAAGACAGCAAAATAAAATGTTTTTCTTTATAGGAGTTTAAATGGTCACCGTGTCTCTTCAGAAAAATAAAATTCAAACTAAGGTCAGTTGTAAATAATATCATCAAACACTATTATATATCTAAAGACTAAACTCGAAAGTTCTCTCATTTTTGGTAAGATAAGACTATATTATGCCATATTAACTTATTGAAAACATCTCAAAAGTATGAGAGAATATGTCCAGATATGATTTAGAGTTATCACTGAATGCTTCTTTTAAAGAAAATGCAAATAAACATAAGAGATCTGGTAAGATAGAAGGAAAAAAAGAATTATGCTAATTCAGCTATTTTATCTAAGAGTTCAAGAATGATGAACCCCACACAAGATGAATGTTTAAGTTTGATAAAATATTTGTGTATAAAAGACATGAAAAGTGAATGTTATTTAATTGAATTGATATCAGCTTGTTGAAACAGTAATGTTGTATGTATGCATGTTTATATTAGTGAGTGATGTGTAGACTTTGGAGTATACTCCACTGGGATACATCTACTCTATAAACATAAAAAAGAAAATGCAATCAAAAACAGAGGCTATGAGCTGGGCAGTGGTGGTACGTGCCTTTAATCCCAGCACTTGGGAGGCAGAGGCCGGCAGATTTCTCAGTTTGAGACCAGCTTGGTCTACAGAGTGAGCTCCAGGACATCCATGGCTACACAGAGAAACCCTGTCTTGAAAAAAACAAAAACAAAAAACAAAACAAAACAAAAAAACCAGGGAATATGGAAAAGAATTTAAGTTTAGCAAAATTTTAAAAATCAGAAAATAATAAGAACAAATTAGAAATTTGAAGCTAACAACATAGGGGCTGAGGTAATAACATAATTTCAGTGGCTGGCTCACACATGCACAGAAAACATCTGGTAAGTTGAAAGGCAACTCATTTATATTAACCAGTCAGGCAAACACAAAGCAAAGAGAATATGAGATAGTGAAAAAAAGCTATAGGAGTTTTTAGTCACCATCTAGAAATGTCAAAAACAATACACAGTAATCTCACCAACTGATGAATGGATAATGACCATAAGACATTACAAAACAGATACTATTCTTATCCAAAAAGAAGGAAAAAAATTCTCTTTCAAAAATACAGATAAATCTTATAGATATTATGTGTATTGTTATTACACCTTCAATTGCTCTAAAAATAGTTGAATCTTGGTAATTTATAATAAAGTTTACATAGTCCATAGGCTAAGAGTGTTAAATTCCAAATAAGATTACAATTCTAAAAAGATCTTTTTGCTGCATGAGATCATAGTCCTTGACATATGGGATCTGTCTGTCATATAACTACCACATTGTAAGATAAGAAGTTAGAAAATCCGGAGCTTAGACTTATTGCTACCATGAGCAGTAATCAAAGCCAATGACTTGTAAAATCCATATCTGTGGTATTCTCTATGAGTATCTCACTGTACCCTACCTCTTATAAGACTCGTCACCAGTGTATGAATAAAATACAGTTGAGCTTCCAATGCATCAATATCCAATCTGTAGCAATCTACCCCTGACCTCCAGGATCTATGACCTTCTCCTAATATAAAATATAATGATCCCATCCTCATAGTGCCAAGGACTCTGCTATATCACTGTAAATACTAAATCCACAGGTTCAACTGGGACACATAGAAAGTACTTTCAGATAAGAGCTGATATTTAAAAAAGTTACATGTTTACAAGTTAGGAGTGTGACAAGCACAGGATATACATCAGTAGTCCAAAGGAAGATGTCAGGAAGTGGAGAGGAGGACTGAAGCTAGAACAAAAGTTGAAATCCAACACAGAAGATAGAGTCTTAAAGCTCCAAACCTGACATCTTGAAAAAAATGTGATGTTGATAATCCTTTAGGACCCAGAGTTTTTATTTTGGCTTGCCTTTGAAATGATCTATAACTTTATGTGATGCAGAAGAATATTCTTTACTACTTTGGTTGTATATTGTCCACTTTGCAGGTCCACTTTCAAAACTCAACTTCCCATAGCTGCAGAAAGCCTATTCTGTATAGGCTCAAAACCTGAACCACATTTCGATCTGGTCTACAGGACTTCCTGTGAAAATTTTATTGAAGCTGTAAGGACCTCCATAACACTTGCCTTTTGTTTCCAAAGACAACTAAGGCAACTTAGTAAGATCTGCTGTCCATGTGAGTTCTGATATGAAGACTGAGCCATGGCTGTTGTGGTACTCACTTGGCAGCAAAGTGAGAAAGTTTTCTGAGCAGGAAGTCCATTTCTGGGGCCAAGGCCATCTTTAAGGAGTTCTGGTATGTCCTGTATGCCTTTCTTCATTGTTCTGATCCAAAACTGTCCACTCCTACAGAGTCACACTGATCTTAGCAAGTGCTTAGTGGGCTACACTTATGTTTCACTCTTCCAAACGTTTTGCTCTTTCTTGACCAGGCCATACATAATTCTAGTTTTTACTAATCTAAAATTCTGAATAAAACCAGCCAGTGCTGCCCACTGGATATCATTACTGTTTGATTTTTTTGATTATTGCCCTCGCTATATTAAGCATCTCTGTTGGTATTTCTTTGCACTCTGTTCTATGCAATCATTCCAGGTAGTCGTTGTAAGACTACAACAGAATGGTCTGTTCTCTCACAGGTCCTTCTAGGGTGAAAGTGCTGTTTTCCACCTCTTGCTCCCATCTGTTGTGGGAAATGTAGTCCATGTCACTTTCATGAAATTCTCCCTTCTTTTGGCTGTTAATTCCATATTTCTTTAGTTATTAAACATTGAAAAATTTAGTGTACTGTCTAGATTTTTTCCACTGTGGCCAGATAGATTTTTTTTTACTACCATGACCCTCTTCTTGGAAAAGCTACCAGGTATATTTTTTTAAATAATTTCTCATTCTTTTCTTAAACTTTCTGATTCCAAATATACATTATAGTCATTCACTACTTATAATTTTCATGGTAATATTACTTTCCTATCACAGGTAACTATGTCTTTGAGATGATATCTTTTAAAACAGTTGCCATAATCTATAAATGGAAAAGACTTACTAATATTTCTTGTTGTTTGAAATAGCTATGTTAGATAACTGGTATTGATTTGCTACAACATTTGGACTCTAACAGGGTGTTTTATTTGTGAAGTTTAATTAGTTTTATGTAATATTTGTAATTGTAAGAAATTTAAAACAAAAATTAAAAGCATAGAACAATTACATTAGTATTTGTGTGTAGAATGTGATCAATATTTCAATCAATTCAGCTGCACAAAACTTAAAGCAAGTTTCAGTTTTTAATGATATTCAATTTTAACAAATAAAAATAAAAAGAGAACCAAAAAAATTAGTCTTCTTTTATATGTTTTACTTACCTCTGTGGTGTAAATGCCACGAACTGGACTCCGTTGGTTTCTCAACCCATGGGAGAATCAGAGCTACAGTGAATGACAAACAGTGGAGAACACAGGGAAGTATTGACCAGAATGGAATTTCTCAAAGTGAGTATCAGACTTACAATACAGAAGAAAATAAGGAAGTTAGGTGACACATCAGCCAAGGTACATTGAGATTACCAGATGCTTAATGACTCTCTACACAAAACAGAAGAATGCATACATAAAGACTAACAGGAACTAGACAATGTAACAACTGAGACAAAGTCAGCTCTATCCAATGTAAGCTATATTTTTATTAGATATTTTCTTCATTTACCTTTCAAATGCTATCCCCCAAATCCTCTATACCCTCTCCAGGCCCTGCTCCCCAACCCACCCACTCCTGTTTCCTGGCCCTGGCAATCCCCAGTACTGGCGTATATGATATTCGCAAGACCAAGGGCCTCTCCTCCCATTGATGGCTGACTAGGCTACATATGCAACTAGAGCCACAGCTCTGGGGGATACTGGTTAGTTCATATTGTAGATCCTCCTATAGGGTTGCAGACCCCTTTAACTCCTTGGGTACTTTCTCTAGCTCATTCATTACGAGCCCTGTGTTCCATTCAATAGATGACTGTGAAAATCCACTTCTGTATTTGCCAGGCACTGGCATAGCCTCACAAGAGATATCTATATCAGGGTCCTGTCAGCAAAATCTTGCTGGCATATGCAATACTGTCTGGGTTTGGTGGTTGTATATGGGCTAGATCCCCGGGCTGGGCAGATCCAGCAATACCTCTCCTGGGCATATACCCAGAAGATGTTCCAACTTGTAATAAGGACACATGCTCCACTATGTTCATAGCAGCCTTATTTATAATAGCCAGAAGCTGGAAATAACCCTGATGTCCCTCAACAGAGGAATGGATACAGAAAATGTGGTACATTTACAGAACGGAGTACTACTCATCTATTATAAACGATGAATTTATGAAATTCTTAGGCAAATGGATGGATCTGGAGGCTATCATCTTGACTGAGGTAACCCAATCACAAAAGAACACACATGATATGCACTTACTGACAAGTAGATATTAGCCCAGAAACTCAGAATACCCAAGATACAATGTGTGATACACCAGCCAGCTCTTAGTAAATACCTAACTATGCTATTCCTCTGGGCTAGTGAAAGTATGTGCTAGGGAGTTCCACTCTAGCTAACCTTCTCATGGATAATGCAATACTCTAGTTCCTTTTAAAATCACACCCTAATCTTCTTCCTAAACCATTGTAAATTCCTGTATATGGGAGTGACTTGGCTGTTATCATAAGTGATTTGTGGGGAGCTTTTGTCTATTAAGTAATGTAGTCTGCCATACATAAATCTAATAACAATTTTAAGTTTTACTAAGCTTGTCCTGAAATTTCTAATGCTATGTAGTAGATAGTAATGCCTGATTTCTTTCACTATCTCTCTTTCAATACTGGAGACAATTTGTCTAAATAGGTAACATTCTTAGTAAATTCCAAGCCCAGGGTAGGCTCAAGGACTGCCTAGGAGATTGATGAAGGCCAGGAAGCAAAGTTCAATCTAATTTAGGTATTTGTCAAGTCATTCCTTGAAGGCACCTATAACAAAACAATACTGAAAGAATGCACACAGAACCATTCACCAACTATAGCAAGAACAAATCTGAAGCACATCTGTTTATGGGACACCAGAAAGTTTCCATGAAAGTTTATGCCTCAGGACTGTGGCCAGGCTTTTGGGCCTGTCATGCAGTTTTACTGGAGTGGGTATGGCATGTATGTGTCCATGGACACACAGATTTACAGGTGTATGCTATGGCATGTGTGTGGAATGGAAAAGACAATTGAATTAAGATCATCAGTCTTGATGGCTAGAGCCTTTACCTGCTGAGCCATTTTTCTAGCAGCCAGGGTCTATTTTTGGTAACTTTATTTGGAGTATAGATGGTTGTATCTCAATAATTCTATGAATTAGATATTTCACTATGGAACATATCATGAAGTTTAACTTAAATTTAACTTAAATTTGCATTAAAATTTCAAAGTCCATTATTTTAGTTTTTTAGAAAACTCAAAAATATATTTACTGATGATTTGATGTTGATTACTCCAGAAAATGTTCACTACCTGTTTTTTGCTGTTTTGTACTATAGATGTGAGATTCACATATCTCTACCTTTTTCTTTCACCTGGATTTTATTAACAATACCCAATAACATTAGTAAATTGTTCATTTTCCTTTATTCTTATATTTACATTTAGTCACAGGTTAAATTTAATCACAAATATTTCTTGTGAAGAACGATTTGCATATGAAAAGAGAATAGGTATCAATCGATATATGGAATTTTCCTTGAGTTAACAAAATTCCTCTAAAGAAATGTTTCCATATATTATTCACACCTTTGTTATATTTTCAAGACATAGATAAACTTATTTTCTATAGCAAGAAGTCATGAATCAGTTTTCCTTGCTATTTACTTCTCTGAAGAATTGAGAATCTTGCATACAAATGTGTCCTTGTATGGAAGACTGACTCTGTCCATACCCATAGCAAACAGAAGGAAGTTTGAAGCAGGAAATATTGATTGTATTCACACTCTTTAAATTGAATATTCATCATGAAAATTTATATACCAATTGTCTTAGTTAGAATTTTATTGCTATGACCAGACACCATGACCAATGCAATTCTTAGAAGGACAACATTTAATTGGGCCTGGCATGCAGGTTTAGAGGTTCAGGCCATTTTTTACAAGGCAGATGTGGAATTGGAGGAGCTGAGAATTGTACATAGTCATCCAAAGGCAGACAGGAGAAGATTGGCTTCCAGGCAGTTAGGAGGGAGGTATTAAAACCTAAACCCACAGTGACAGGCATACTTCAACAAGGCTACATTGCCTAGCACTCCTCGGGCCACTTCTTGTGTCAGGTACATTCAAACCATCACACTAGTTTTATGTGAAAATTGACTAACTCTTTTTGGTTTAAATCTCTAGGACTGGAGAATCAGTGAGGTTCTGAGTTCTAAGGACTGCAGTCTGTCCTTTGGAGATTTCATAAGATGCAACTGTGCTATAATTTCAGAAGAGAAAAATACCATCAAAGTATTTATGTGGATCTTTATTTTCATAATAAAAAATATTTCCATGAAACATTTCTAATCCTGTTTTAGGAATTAGCACTTTTTCTCATTTTTATTTAGAGGACAGTATATAGGTCTTGACATAGGTCTTGCCTGAGCAGTTCTCAGGAGTCAGTTTTCTCATACCAGCTTGTGGGTTGTTGGATTGAGCTAAGGTTTTCTTCTCTATGGACAAAAATCCCTAAACGACTAAGCCATTTGCTAGCTCTGGAATATGATTTTAAAATATGATTCTGTGTGTGCAGTATGGATTCCAGTAAGAATTAGCTTCAAATTTTTAAATTTTAATAATTAAAATATTCTTGAATGTAAATATGATTTGAATATTTATATGCCACTAATGTTAAAAACGTTATTCAGATTCTCTTTGAGTGCACATGTAATATGCAGTACTGCATTAAGAACACATTATTAAATCTATATTTTGTCCCCCTTTTCTCTATCTTGAAGAAAAACAAATATTATGATAAAAATGTATAAGCTGGGTGGTAGGGTGAGGACTTAAATTAGCTTTTTGCTACAACAGAACATAAATTCTGGTTCACAA